>NC_034413.1:61744270-62044270 GCF_002078875.1 Numida meleagris | reverse complement strand
CAGTGGCAAAACTTTATGTTTTAATAACCACTTTTGGAAACCTCTTTAGCTGAGAATTTGCAAAAAAATTTCCATTTAATATAATCTGAGTTAGGGTCTAGTTTCGCTTAACAGCATCCTTTCTGAATGATCCTCTTCCAGTAATATTTGGAGCAAATGCCAAAGCTTGCACTATTTGTCAAAGTCTACTCTACTTTTGGCTTTTTCACACATTACCACTACAACACCTTAAACGTCAGTTCAGCTCCATAGGGAGAAGGCTGTCCCTTGCTTTTCTGTATAACATTTAGTTTTCTTTTAAACAAATTCACTCTTACTGCACAGATTTGAGAGACAAACATCTTTGTGGAAGCACTGTGTCTATCGATGATACCAGTGGCTCCTTTCCAACTCAGAATATTCTATGATTCTATGGAAACTTTTCTGTATTTATCTAGCACATACCACACTTATTTTCAACTCAGCTGAAAACTACTGAGTTTACTGACTCCAGCATGTGAGCTGGAGTGTGGTTAGCTCACTAATAAAATGATCAGATATAAGCGTCCTGGATGGTGAAAAGGGTGGGGGCAGAGCTCTAGATTTTTGGGAAAAATGAACACAATGCAGATTAGCCTCAAGGCTCTGGCCATGGTACACAGACACTAAATGATGCAGTGGTCCTGCAGTAGTTCCTTTGTATTACACAACGTTCTCCAAAGGCAAAGGGCATTTTCTACCAGGAAGCTGGCTGGATGTGGATGGAGATACATACTGTGTTTCTCCAGGGCGCTGCCAGGCACTGTTTACATATGGCAATGCATCTGCAAAGCATTCATACCTAATTTCGGCCAAGATTGCTACAGCCACTAACACTCTTGTTGTGGACAAGAAGCCTGAACACAGTTTGGCAAAATCTTTACCCACCTCCTTTCCTGTCTTTGTCCACTGAGTTCCCAGCTAAGTCTCTGGGTTTTAAAAACAGGTGCAGTTTATGCACTAATGACTTCATCCCTGCCCTTCTAGAATGAAGGCTTGGTGCTGAGAGAGTTCCAGCTCAGCGATGCAGATTCAAGAGGTTTAGATACACTTCAGATAAACAACCACATCTGGGAGTTAACCACAGTTGCCTTGACCTCCAGAGCTTGATGTACTCATGAAAGGACTGTCATCTACTGTCAGATGAGATATGAAGACAGAACATGCCAAATAAGCTGGAGGTTAGTTATTTGGTAAGAGCGTGCTCTATTTTTGTTCTGCTCATTTGCTTCAAGTGCACATAAATCATATCAGAAGTTGTTATGCATATCAAATATTTTAACATAAATTTATTTCTCTACAAGAGCTGTATTAAAACTACATTGAACCTGAGAGCCTCATCCTAGTTGGTAGGATAATCCTGCACTGCTTGCCTGCTTTGTGCTTTCATGTTTTCATCCTGAGCTCCCTGTGCTGCTAGACCTTCAGGTTTCAGAGTGGAAACAGTTATAGTATGTGATTTCGGAATTCATTTTAGATAGAACTGGGGAGCTTTAATCTCTCTTCTGTTTCTTGCAAATAAAGAAGAAATCAACTGTGGGAAATAAATAGACTAACAAAACACCATCACAATCCTGACCACAATTCAGAGGTGCTTGTCACCATCCAGGTCATTTACTTAAGATGGAAATGGAGACAAAAAATGGTGAAGGGCTCAAAACAGAATTCGAGAGACCTGTACTTCTGTTTGGTGCATACTGGAGAGCAAGTTGCAGTCCTACCCACAGCAACTACAGCATGATTCACATTCACAAAATGATCATTATGGATCTGATTCTGCATTTCTTCTATATCCTTATAAACTATTGTTATTCTTAAGTTTTGTCACTGCTATCAGATTCTCTGCTCAGGCCACTTTGTTAAAAGTTGCTCCAGTTTTCTGTTTAGGTTAAATGATGTCAGAGACAGGCTTTTGTTGGAGAATTATATCTTTAGTAATTTGATATTCTACAGCTAAACCGAGTGACCACTGTGAAGCATTCCTTTGATAAATAAATCTGGGTTTAGAGAAGCATCCATCTTCGTCAAAATCCCTACTCCCTCAAGAGGGCAAAGGCTAAGTGCATATGGTGATCTAATGTAAGATGTGATTTTATTCAGTTTGAGTTTCACATAATCAAATAAAGACATATGTTCTTCCTTGTCTTCTATTGCTCTAATTCAAAACAGACTTACCAGGAACCACAGTTACAGAAATTAAAGGCAGAATATCTCTCTGAGGTCGTGTAGCCACTTGCTTTATTGGTACAGGACTGTTTCCTACTGGACACTAGAATGGGTACTGTAGACCTTTTATCAGAACCACCCAGATTAATGAGGTTTCCATCATCAACTTTAGCAGACTGGTCTTTCCTTAAACATGGCAACTGACCTAAATCTTCTCTTATCATAACTCTACCCTAGTTCTTCTTGCACTGCCCTTCCTGAACTCTGAGTTCTTCAAGTACTAGAGCCTGTCATATTTTCTTTGGATAAACACCTAAGACCATCTCTACCTTTAAATGAGTGGATATTAATCAGGTGTTTTTAAATAGTTTACCAAACAAGTGTCTCAGTTAAGTTTATGAAAGCAAGCATGTACAAGTTTGTGTCCAGATATCAACATCTTTACAATTTCAACAAAATTACTGCTGTTCTCAGAACTGCAGCCTAATTGCCAACACGCTCGAGGAATGAGTCCGCCTAGAAGGCCACCTACACTTCAGCACAGCATAGAAACCCCCCACCTCCCTCCTTGCAGCTGTTGCAAAACTCTTCTGCTTCTTGTGTCATGTTGTGGGATCAAGGAGATTTGACACTGCTTTAAGTGATTTTTCTTCAAATGTTTTCTGGTTGAGCACCTGTACCTGCTGATCCATTGTTACTTTCCACACTGATACTTGAAGCTCAGCTCCTATCAGGAACAATTACAGATCATGGAAATGTGAAGTTTGCTTCCACTTTAGATAGCTAGGAGGCCAGATCTAATACCACATTGATGTTAATTGCTACTTTACTCCTCCAGTAGTTCTGTTCTTTCAAGAGATTATTTAAGCATAAGGGATTTTTCAGCATGAATGAGAAAGAAACTGTTCCCAGAAAGCGATGAGGTAAATATCACACCATCCTCACTAACCATCATGAAGAACCAGATATTTTTCCTTGTATTATTATTTTTTATTTACGATTTTCCCTGAGGGTACGCATACAAACTGAGATGAATTTACTGTTTGAATTCAAAGTAACAATCCTGACGCATTACATCAAATGCTGAAACATAGATAGAAGGTCTAAAAACTACCTTACACCTTTAAAGAAATAAATAAGATTAGAATTAACAGCTGGAAATATATCAGCCACAAGAATTCTTTTTTGTCCTATTTCATATTAAGGGCTTACTTTGGATTAAAAAAAGTGTTGCTTATGGTATATTTTAATCACATTAACTATTCATCCTAATCAGGCATGCAGTCACATATCAGGTATAGAAAGTTATTACCACAATCATACTAATGCATTCTGACGTGATCTCAACTATTACTCAATGAAATGCAAGTGAAGCACACAGCAAAACAGCGTTTTAAATGCCATCGAATATCAGGCATCATATCCAATCTTAGTAAGTATGCAAAGCCAGTGGTTATACCTCTCTTTGGCACTTTTTATAAAAAGGTTGTTTAGTTTTGTGCTGATAGGGACATGAAGAGGAAACACAATAGATAGGTTGGAAAATACCAATAAATATCGTTAGGAATATTTTTGTCTTTTCCTACTGATCTTCTGGGAGAACCATATCTGAACTGCATATTAAAGTGAGATGATGAAATACACCCTTTGCTGTTTCAATATTTTATGGATTGAAGGATGTACAAGAACGAGGGAAGATATCTGAAATCAACTATTATTGGCCAGGTTTTGCCTTAGCATTTGATCCTTGGTAATATCCAGAGGAACAGTTTGAACTCTTGTCTTTGAGAACATTGCTGCACAGGTGCAGGTACGTGGAAATGAGGAACCACAAGGACAGCAGAACAATGAAGGCAACGTAGCAAACATGACACTGTAAACTAGTTCTGGAATCAGACTGGTTTTAAGGCCAAAACCCAACAATATCTGATATTATTTAGCATTACGCAACACCATGAGGGAACCTGGAGAACAGTATTATCACTGTGATATGACTTAATAATTGAGTAATTAGGGGAACAGATGAATGAGAGCTGCTGAAGTGACCATAAAGTAACAGAGGCGTTGAAGCAGGCTCAACAGACGTGAGGAAAGCATTTTCTTCTGCAGAGATGAGAAGAAAGCATGAGAAGACAAACCGTCAGCAGCAAAACGTGGCGTTTTGAAAGCTATTCTGCTGATAAACAACATCAACATCAGAAAGCCCAAACCATTACTTGTATGTGATAGCAGCTTTAGCTGGAAAAAAACCCACGTGTTGCACTCAGAGGTGAGCAGCGAGCTGGGAGGGTACAGTGTTGCTTTCCACCCCAGCAGCTGAGCTCGTGCCTTTTGTGAGCCCTGCAGACATGAGTGCAATCACGACAGCTTAATCAAGCCCTGCCAGTCTTCTGAGCTGAAATAACTTCAGGCGTTCTGGGTTTAATATCGTGTTCACAATTTGGAGATTTCAAAGAAATGGCAACGACAGTATTAAATGGCTTTAGACTGTCAGCAGCTCTGGGAAAAGTCAGAACCAAATACAACTGGCAGCACTGCCGTCATGAAAACAGAGGCAGAAATAAAGCTTTGAGGGGACATGAATTCAGTAAACTGCCTGGCTTTGTTTCTAGCACCTTGGTTTTTATGAAACCTGCTTTAAATAAGACACCAAGGCATTTCCTCCCCCAGAGCCAGTGCCCGTATCTCAGCTGTGCCTCTCTTTGCATTGATGTAGAGATTGGTTGTAACATCTTTCCTGAGGCACACCTTGGGCAAGGTGGGGCTGTCTATAGAACACAATAATGCTTAACACGAGAAAATTTGGCAAAACTTTGTCTTGAATTCTCCAGAGTTTTCTGCTTACGAGTTCCTAAAGAGCCAAATATGGAGACCAGGCAGGCTGGACACAGCACAGTCTTTTACAGGCATCACCTAACAATTCTATTTTTTTGTTTTACTACTTATATCTGTTCGTAAGTGACAAACATATTACTACATACAACACAGGCTGCTGCAAAAAGGCACAAGAATTCATCCCAGGACCTGCAGCTTTGCAGCAAACTCTGTTTTTCCAGAAGTTAAAGGCTACCTCTGAAACAACAAACTATGTTTCTGAAGAACATGGACAGGAAAAACATGCAGAAGGATGTTCCACGGCCTTTCTGTGGGGTCACTGCACTGCTGCTGCCTCAGGAGGGATGCAGAGCTCAAATGAAAGTTTAACTGCTTCTTCTTTGTAACACAGGTTATCTCCTATCAGGCTGCACTGCATCAGTGGGAGAGGAGCCACATGCCAGCACTGCCTACATTCTCCCTAGACCCAGAAAGAAGCAGGGAGTCCATTGGTGATCCCCTGGATCCTTTCTGCTTGCCCAGGCAAATCTGGCTCATAGCAAAGGCTCGTTTAAAAACTGGTCTTTCCACCTGCAGGAAACCTCAGCTTCAGTTACCACTGATGGAACTTTTAACTTTGTGTTCTGGCTCAGAGTCCTTAGGAATGGGTCAGAGAGACAGTCCCTCTGGATTCAGAATCTCATGTCAACATTAATTCAGCTCTCCGTCATGGTTTACACATTTGAGTTTGTTTCTAATGAGTAGAAACCACTCTGAATCTTAGCAGGTTTGTAAACCTATTCTTCACCACTGTTATTTCCATGATGCAGATCGTCCATACAGCTTACCCATCAAATTAGTTCTTCAAAGGTGCTATGAAAGCAGAATGGACTAAGGGCTTTGTGTTCCCTTAAACTTTCAAAGATTAAAATCTTCTTTAACATCCAGTAAGATGTATTACATGTTTGTAATGAGGGAAAACAAAAGCAGCTTTCACTACCCTGGAGGAAATAAACTTTTTTTTCCCCCTAGACATTCATACATTCGTACACTTTAGAATAGTTTCAGACAGGGACTAACATTTTTCATGCTGATCAGAAGGAATTCATAAGGGGTGCATTTCAAAAATAGGTTCTACTGCGTGAAATTCAATTCAGGTTATCTATAATCAGAACAGAGATTTAGAAATACAGCATTTTTGATTTCTGACTCTAATTTGCAGGCCACACACGGTTTGAGCTAAATATATTTTAATAATGACTTACAATGAGAGATTTGGTGCAGAACTGTATCCCCACCAGAAATCTCAATGCTATAAAACTGTATTGATTTCTGGTATGTAGCAGATCTCCAGGAACACTGCAGCCATAGGAGATATTGCCTCTATAATCAACATCTGCCAATTTATTTTTACTATTAAAAATCCATCCAAATCCTGAAATCTTTCTAGCGTATTCTTTATTTAATGTTGCCAAACCATTCCCTCCCTCCATCCAATCCCCCTTCCTCTAAAAACCAAGCCCCCAGATGATGAGATTGGACATTATATGAGATAAAAATAAAGAACAGAGAGTTGTCTTTTGATCTCTCTTTGCCTGCTCTCCTGGTGCCCCAGTGTTGTGCCAGACCCCAGGGAGAAGGATTTGGGCACCCACTCCCATCCTGGATACCAAGCGGGGCCAAGCAGCAGCTCCCCCTCCCCTCGCCATTCCCAGTCCTGCATAATCTCCTTATTTCATGTCCATGTCCTAGCACACAAATCGGATTCTGCCCTGTGCTCTGATATGCCATCTCTTGTCCCACATTTACATGCTGCTGTAAGAAAACTAAATTTGCGATGGTTAAATGACCCAGTGACCCAGTTACCAGCCGCAGAGGGGAGCGCACATGCTGCTGAGCTGACTGACACTTCTGCACTGGCATGGCCACGCAGCCCCGGCTGTGCTGGGGGATTCCTCCTCTCCTGCTGGCAGTCATGGCATCACAGAATCATTTGAGTGGGAAAGGACCCTTAAAGGTCATCTGGTCCAACTTCCCTGGGATGAACAGGGATAACTACAGCTCAATCAGGTGCTCAGAGCCCCGTGCAGCCTGACCTTGGGTGTCTCCAGGGATGGGGCATCCACCACTCGTTCATGTGCTTCACTAAAATGATAAGAAATGAAATTGTACAAGACCTCTCTCCCCTCATAACATCTATTTCTAAGTCAATACGGTGAGCACTGCACCCCACTTCGGTGTGTGGGCATCGACAAACCCAAATTCTGTTCCTGGCCATGGGAAAAAACAACCACCAACAAGCTCTCAGGTTGACACATGTAACATGATGGCTGCGCTTTCAGCTCCCTGGTAGGAATGAGTCACAAACACCCTTTTATACTGTGCAGAGCTAATATCACACTGGGGGAGGCAAAAGCAGGCTCTGTTCTCCCTTCTCTGCTTAGCTCCAAATCGCACTCATGTCATGAGGAGTTACCTATGCTGCCTGGAAAAAACAACCTTGATGCACTGAACAAAACACTCTAATAATGTGGGCTGCTTGCTAATAGAGCATGCACTCATTGTTCTGCAGCACATACTGGTTTCTACTGTGTCAGCTGCATGCTAATGCAGGCAACCGTGCCAGGCAGACACGTGCCCACATCCACTGACAGGTCAGGAACAGCTCCCGTCTCCGTTTCTCTGGCTTTCCACAAATTCTGCAATTCCTCTCTCCCAACCAAGCTCCATTTGAAATGCAGTGACATGACAAGTTTGATTCTGCTTGCTTTTCTCATGTCAGTCTCAGAGGTTCCCTCCCTCCCTCAGCAAAGGCTGAGGCCTGAAAGGAGCCCGGGCTTTTGCATGTGGCTGTTCTCTGAAGAAGATCCTAAACAAAGACGCCCAAATGCCTCAAACCATATGCCATTTTCATAGAGACACAAACCAGTGCTTTCTTGGGGCTTGGCTACGCAAAGCCAGACCTTGCAGACTGTAGTTATGGAGGGAAATATTACTGGCTCAATTACACACACTGAACTAACAAGTGAATTATTTATATACACATTAGGATTTTTGTCCCTGGTCACACACGTTATTCTAAAGGCCTCTGTAAACCTACCAATGTCACCTTACTTCTATACAGGAGAAACTGAGATTTGAACTTTATTGCAGGGCAAAAAATTTTACCAATAGGTTTATATGCAATAGAATGTTGGGAAAATATCAAGATAAAACATTTGGAATGGTCCCATAATGCAAATGTTGTTTTTAGACAACTTGAATGCTTGATATGAGAAATAAGAGAACATTAAAGATTTAATAAGTAAATTTTTAAATTACTTTAATAAGTACACTAGGTGGTACGAGCCCATTAGTACCGTCAAGTTTTTTTGTAAGCATGACTCTGAAGGATTTGTGACTTTGGAGAGTTGTACAACAAGCTCCTTTTAGCAAGAAAGGCACAGTAGGGGACAGCCCAGCTGATGCTTGTTGATGAATTAACAGAATGCCCAGAGAGGCAGTGGAGTCACCATTTCAACATTTAGATGCGGTGCATAGTGACATGGCTTATGGGGCAGTTTCTCTGTAACTTGCACTCTAAATCTTGTGATCCATTAGTCCTGGTTAGCCTCTTTGCAGAATATTTGCACGGTGATAATGAACACCTACCACCTGGCCTTAAAAATTACTTTGAATTACTGAATTCAAATCTCTTTGATATTGTCTTAACCTAAATGAAATTTCCTTTACCAAATACCTGCAAAGCATCATGCTTGTGGTGAGCCACAGCTGCTGAGGCTAATGCTATGCCATTTCTCTCTAAGACACGACTGGCTGGCCCACACGGTGTCACCTTGAATCCCCCCCTCTATTAATGGCTACAAGAAATGGATCTGAGAGTACTAGTCCACCTTCATTATAAATGAGACTTGGACATTGCTGCAATTAATCTTCCCGAATCAATAGGTAGAGTTTGATAGCCCACTGGCCTGCCAATAAGAAGAGCACGTGGGAGAATTGTCAGAGGGGATCCAGAGCCTTCAGGTGACACTGGTTTTCACCAGCGTACACAGTTCAGTCAGATCAGCAGTAGTTCATGAAGTGTGTGCACTTCAGAGAAATTTCCAGTAGTACACAGCTTTTGTTTCAGCTGTATGCTTATTCAGTTGAGACATCAGTAAAACACCAAATGTATCATTAGTATTTATGTTATATAATGCATCAGCGTTATTTTTTTCCATTGTTATCTTAAAGAAATGTATGGTCCTGAGCAAACAAATTCCAGAATTCTTCAGGAAATTTTGGCTTTCTTTTCTGATTCCAAGTGAGATGAATTCAAAACCTCAGAACACCCCACACAGCTGAATTTCAATTTTCTAGAACTTCTAGAACTAAAAAATACATATTTCTTAAATAGCTTCATTGTTCTGCCAGTCTGCCATGGGAACAGCAGCTTGCCTTTACAGGCAAACAAAAGGAACACATTTTAAAGACACAAGAATAAACCTACCCAAATAAATCAGCCATAGGAAGTTCGCTCCTGGCAACTGTCAAAAATGGATTGTTACCAGTCCTCAAGATTGTGCAGGCAGTTTAAAGAAAAGATCCACTTGTCAGGTGATTTTTGAAGAGAATAAATAAGAAATAAAATAATCTCTAGCTTGAGGAGCAATATGCTGCGATGCAAATTCAGAGCTGTGCCATACTAAGAACAGCTCTCAAGCGATTGCCAGGAAGATCTCTGTGCCACTACAAGGTTCTCTAAACACAGTTCCCCCTTATCAATAGACTGTGAAGCACCAGTAGCCACCCATTCAATTGCACTATCCCAGCCCTGAGTCACCAGGACCCGCTGGACTTCATGCAGAAAGTTACGCTATTGCTTCCTTGATGAACCATCTGGCCCTCTAACTAAGCTGTCAGAAGTTTTGAGATCCACATGTCCCCACCCAGATAACCCCCCCAAACAACCTGTCCACAGGCCGGGTTGGCAGCCTGCCGCCAGCCACAAGACACCACAAGTTCTGGAGCCCAGCGCTCCCGCTCCACGTACTGCGGTGTCATCTGCTGCCAGCGGGCACTTTGTCCTCTTTGTGCAGAAATGAATATATTTGCATAAATGGAGCGAGCAGGAAACTGCACGTTACAGCTTCAGAACTCGTTAATGACCGTGCAAAGGACGATGAAAAAGATATATACGGGGCTGACTTTTTGTTGCCTGCCTCAGTGTTTTGCTTTTTAGCATAACATTTGGCACTATCAGAACCACAGTTACACTACTAACTTTAAACACAGTTCTTAATAAATTTGCCTGCCTTCTCCTGTCTCAGCCTAATATTCGATCCTACATTTTATTTTGGCCACCCAACTCAAAGGGAGAAACCCAGTATCTCTGGTGAGGTATTCCACCCAACAACCAGGTAGGTCACAAAATTAAAAAAAAATAAAATAAAAGTGATAATAATAATAAACCCACTCTGAGACAGTGTTCCCTAAGTGCTCATTATCAGCCTGGGCTCCTAATTTATGCCTAGCTGGTTTACATTAGTACTGAACTTGATGCCAAACTTTAGAACAATGACATCCAACAGAGCTGGAATTTGTAAGGGAAAGCACTAGGTTTTTATCCTGAAGGCCAAACAAGTAGCTGTCTGCAGTTCAGCGTTGGCCTGACTATTCCATTACCTCACTTAGTTTTAAAGCAGTTCAAGAAAAACTGTGTTTGGCTGTGAGATCATGGAATATCATTTTTTTACCTGCAATGAATATTCTTACTGGATCCACTGGATATTTCACATGACAAACAATATAACCATATTTTTTCAACATGCTTACACTTAAAGGTCTTCTTATCTCCAAGAGCTTTTAGAAAACTCAGAACTGACAGCATCTTATGAAGAGTTCAGTGGAGGAAGGGGAGACTCTAGACAGGAACACCAGAGCACAAACTGCTTCTCAGATGAAGAATGTTCCTCATTTTCCCTGGAGGTGCTCAAGGCTGAATTGGATGGGGCTCTGGGCAACCTAATCTGGTGGGTGGCAATCCTGCCCAAGGCATGGGGGCCAGAGCTCGATGATCTTTAAGGTCCAATCCAACCCAAGCCATTCTACGATTCTATGATTTTGATTTCCAGTAGAGGATACAGACCCTTGGCTTTCAAAGTATCCTCTGAAACCCTTCCCTTACAGGAAATATGTTTATCTCCCTGAGAAGAATAGAAGAAAGAGCTGATTCTTAAAGGAACTAGACACATTTACATGAGATCAGCTTTGATGGTTCAAAACCCGTGCTCAGGTGTTTAATCATCATCCAAAGGTTCTCTTGGAGGAAGGCATGCACAGCTACCCAAGAACAGGAATGCACCTAAACTGAAGCTGTTTTAGCTGTGAGGCCAGAGCCAAGAGCTGCCTCTGGTTACACAGATAAGCTCCAAGCACTTTGATGTTCAGCCCAGCCTTCAGTCTACTTTCTCAGTGTTTCATAATGAGGGACAGCTCCATACATTTTGAAATGAGGCTATTCAGAATAAGTGCTTTGTCACACACCGGAGCTGCAGAATTTACCTTGTAAACATCAGTGCCTTTGGTTTGCTGTGAAAAATAAATCAACTGCTGCATGCAACATGCACACAGGTACTAAATACAAAACCCCACTAGTGGAGCTGAAGGCTTTTACAACGCACAGTGAGTGCCATCTGCAGGCTGCAGCAAGTAGTGGTGGGCCTCCTCCTGCAGAAAATACAGTGAACTGCCCTATTGAAAAGCTGATAAATGCAGAAGGACTACGGAACCTTTTGCTGAGATTCGTTCAAATCCCAAAGCTCTCAGCGCTGCAGAAGTGGAGCATGGGGGTAACCAGAGCTGTTTGCCATTGGCTTTCCACATTCTCTGCCTGCAAAAATGCAGCGATGCTCTCAGTGAGCAGAGATGGGGCCACCGTAACCTCTGGTTGCTGGGAATGCCAGGAGGGAGAACTGTCTGCAGCCCCTCTTTCACATGCAGAGAAGAGGAGAAGGGTTTCCAACACATGCAGCTCAACTCAATAGTGCTGAAGTGTTGAGGGATTTGGGGGTGCACTCTGTGAACATAATTTTCCCACTGGAAAGCACACTGGTTTTCAGGGTAAAAGCACTGAATAAGGAAAAGTTAGAGAGGCTAAAATGAAATTATGTTTGGATTTACAACCGTAATTGGACAAACTATGTCTATCTGATTTGCACAAACAATCCTAGACAAGCTGTAATTGCAGGAAAAATGGTGTTTCTTTGGTTGCTATCTTGATACCCTCCTCATCAGCAATGCCCAGTTTCCCTGTGCAGGAGGCACAGTGCTCCCATCTGATATGGTTGGGGTACAGCCCAAGAACAGCATCAGCACTGGCAAAGAAGCACTCACAGGTACATACAAGACACAAACCTCCCTCCCAGCAGCTCCAGCTTTCTAATCCAAATTCAAACCTTTGCCATTCGTGCATTCCAGGTAGAACAAACAGAGTAAAGAAATTGCCAGAGCATTGTCTAAGCACCAGTTCTGACAGAAAGGGACCCCAAATTATATTTCCTATTGCCCACAGTGAACTGCTCTAAAATCACTGACATTTTCCAAGCGCGGCTCTGTGCAGGAAGGTGATCTATTTGGGCCATGCCTGACTGGATCATTACATCCAGATTTATAAATCTGTGAAGAGTCTAATCAGACATAGAGGGAATACGTTCCACCTCTCCATCCAGTGCCTTGGCAGGTCAGTCAATCAGCGCATTTCTCAGCACGGCAATCCCAGACACACTTCTCCTCTTTGCATGTAGCATTCAAAAACATGAACTTTTTGCCCGTGGTTGCAAATATCAAGAAAACTCGTGAAAATTGCTTCTAGTCTGACCTTTGCAAGTGCCTTCCTCAAACAGCAGGAGATAAGAGCAAATATAGCGGAGCCAAAAGAAGTTAGATGTTGGAGAATAAATTTGTACTGTACGGCAGACTGTTATTTTTTCAGAGAACTGCCAGAAGCAAGAACACTTGTACTGTCAGTCTCACCAGGTATGTCAGCATTACACTTCTTTAAAAACCACCTGTCTTCAGGATCACTAGCAGACAGTAATTAACATCCAGATGAGGGAAATGGGCAAACTCTTCAGTCTTTGTTAGAGGATCTTAGCACACGTGCTTTGTTACTTGGCTCTATCAGGAATAAACGATGCCAGTTATCTACTCCAGCTAGGGCAAAGGTATTTGCTATCTTGAGGAAAAAAACAAAGTAAAATTATACTGAAGTTAAAATGAGCTAATTGTGGAGCAGCTCTAAAGAGTTAAGCATAAGGAGGAAGGGAATATGGAAGAGTAAAAACTGGTCACAGTCAGAGTGGGGAGGAGATATATTCCCCAACCACAAAATCGACCTTCCTAGCAGCTTCTGCACGAGAACCCTAGGTGTGATAAATTTATGACCTTCCCTCTTACTCTTGCTATTATTCTTTTGAAAGCAAACAGTATTATATTCTCAAGTCCTTGACCTGGGATAAAGCCTGACATTCCTTTCACTTCCCCCCAGCTCATGTCCCCATGTCCGTTTGCCCGCATCACATTCCTGTGTCACACTGCAGACAGGCTTCATAAATTAGCAACAGCATTCTGGTGGTGAGAATGCATGGGAGGAAGGGCCCAGGAACTATTTCAATCAAAGCTGGGGAAAGGTAGCCGAGCTTGACTTCTGTCAGTTATTTTTAATTAGCAAGTATCATAAATTTCATACTCAGAGCTGCTTACAGAACTGCTTACAGTTGTCCAAGCAGAGCAACTAGATGCTTTGTAAGAGTAAAAGGGAGATGATCACAGAAGTGAGGAAATCAAATTCAGAGGAACCTAAAAGGGACTCTACACTCATGCAATTTTTCCCTCTCTCCATTCTCCTCCCAAACACCCACCTCCACTAGAACCCATGGCCTCACATCCAGTGAACTGCATTCATATGTCCTTTACTCCACTCAGAATTTGGCTATATGAAGTGAATGGAAATATATCCGAAGTTATTAACAGGGAAACTGTCTGAGATATTTTAGGAGGAGGATTAACAGGAGGGGTCGGAAAACTTCTAGGTGGAGTAAATCCTTTCTGGCTTATCCTAGTACCTACACACAGACTTCTCTCCAAATAACACCAACCAGTGGAGCAAGCCTTTATTCAGATGTTTCTGATGTGCAGACCATTGCACAGCTCACTCTCATCTCATCGTCAAGATCACATTATTTTTCTGTCTTTCCTCACCTGTTCTTCATTTGTTTCCTACATCTCCAGTGAGGTACTACTCAAGGAGGAGGAAAAAAAGAAACAAAAAAGAGCAAACTGATCCAGTAATGTGAGACAGAACTGGAGCTGTGATGCTAATACATCATAGAGGAGGGAGATTCAGAGGACATTAATGCCACAAAGGACACTAGATCACCTACTTCCTGTTCCTGCATATTCCTAGACCTTCATTTTCATTCAGTTACCCTTAGCATTGGATCTAATAATGGCTATCTAACTCACATCCTCATCCTGGAAAGGCACCTGATGTTGATTTCAGGCTGAAACTTCCCACTAACTCACATTTTTGGATGGCCCCTTTAGGACCATGCTTTGCAACCTCCAGATGAATGCATATTTTAATAAATTTGAAAAAAGCAACTCTAGAAATTCAAACCTATTGAAAGGAGGCTGAAAGCCACAAGAGGACCCAGAATATTTTAGAGATCTGTCAATCTAGAACTGCTGCTTTCAGACTGTATGATTTGTCAATGGTATGCAAAGATGTCTCATTGCAGCTGAAAGGTGTGCCAGACAAGGAACAGGAGTATTCCATTGATAGTTGAACATCTAATTAAAAGAAGGATGTTGGCAAACTGAATGGATTCAAAGAAATAGTTAACAAAGGAGTGTTTAATAAGAACATATTAGCAGATTTAAATATGCTTAACTTGGCTAAGGGGCACTTCAGGGAGGTATGCTAACATTCAACAGATATTTCAGGGCTGTTATTTCATCTCCTTCCTTGGCATTTACCTCCTTAAGGGAGATAAACAAGACATAAGGGATATACACAGTGGTTTTATATATATGTATGTATATATAAATTGAACATAGGGAGAGGAAAAATAATAATAGTCTTGCCAGTAGCTGCTGTCAGGCAGTGAAATAGCTTCCCTTGGAGTGCAGTGAAAGAGCTATGTCCCCGTTGCTGGAACATCTAAAACTAAACTAGGCCAACACATGGGAAAGTTACCGCAGAAAAACAAAGCCAAAGTCTAATAAATTTTTTGTCTTATGCCATAGTGAACTATGCAAGCAAAAACCTGCCTGAGTGCACCAGGAAGGCAAAGCATTTATCCTATGTAAAGCAGAGCTTATCAATCAGAATTTTATCTGAAATACCCAGTGCAGAGGTACCTTCACTGGAGACCAATTTCTCATAGATGTTGCTTCAGCCTAAGACAAAAAGTGTAACATGATCTGACAGGGAGAGCTGAGAATGGATAATGTCTGGTCATAAGCCAAAAAAAAAAAAAAAAAGAAGAAGAAAAAAAAAGGAAAGAAGAAAAAAGAGAAAAAGAAGAAAAGAAAAAAAGAAAAAGAAGCTAATCGGTCCCTGGAAGAGCTTATCAAGGTCCCCCTTTCATTTCATTCTGTAAGTAAAGACTGGATGTATGTTTAAACATCAGCTATGAGCACGTTTCAAAAAGGAATTTTGCTTCCATGCCGAAATATAATAATAACTGTAACATAATAATCCTGTACTACTAATAATAACTACCTGTAATGATTGCCCTTCTAATTCTGAAGCAAATAAGAAAACCTCCTACACGACACACTGTACTTGCACAGACATGCTGTGGTGATTTTCCAGTGCTAACTCCCGCTGCTGCCATGCTCTCACAGTGTGCATGCAAACCTTCAGAGCTGTGACATGGGATCCTGGTCAGCTCCGGATGTTTGAAGACAGCAGCACGAATTTACAAAGCTCCCAAAATACCAGCTGTTTTTTTTTTTTTTTTTTTTTCCCCTAAAGTATTTCAGACTCTTACCTGTGCTACCTCTTCAAAGTCATCGTGTCTTTTCTGCAGCGCACGTGCTCTGTGCAGCGACTTCCCCACTCCCGTGTGTTTACTCAGAAAGGCTTCCCCGTGATTTTCAATCCAGTCCAGTACCTGCCAAAAGAGAAGAACATCCAATTACCTGTCCTGTCTCGGCAGCAGAGAGCAACCCTTGGGGTGAGGATGAAGCAGCTGCAGAGACACTGCCTTATGTTTGCTGGGGGTAAGCACATGGAGATCTGTCAAAGTCCCTTATGACCAAACATAAGATAAATTTTCATAGATGTTGCTGGTAAATTAGGATTATTGGATCCTTACTATTCAATTTGTTTTGAAGTGTAGTTTAGCTCTTTGAGCCTGACAGGCATTATATATTTACTTTCCCATAAATGAATTTTAGGGAATGGGAGCCAGAAATCTGGAATCTTCTACAGCAAGCATCCTCCTCTTAAAAGCTCCTTGTGTAACCTAAAAACCAGTGGCAGCTGATATCACACAAATAGTAGATTTTCATCAGGAGGCACCCTGAGTGAGTCCAAAAGCATGACGGAGGGATCAATTGAAATTGATTTTGATTTGGGGAGAAAATATCAGAGTAACCAGAAAGAAAAGGTTAAGAATCCTTCACTACAGGCCATAAAACATAGACAGAATGCACCTTTCAAACTTTAACCAGGTTTTCGGCTCCAAATGTAACTGAACCCTACAGAAAAGTGGCAAATCTGATATACCGAGAGTTAAAGAAGATTTTATTTTAAAAATAGATCAACCATATGAGTGCCATCCATTTGGAGCTCCTTCTCACAATGACACTGGCACAATTCTGCTATTATAGCCATCAACATTCAGATTAAATCTGTTCAGGGTCTGCTACAAGCTGCAACACCTGAAAAATTGAGCTTGGTGCTGTCATCTTGGAGAATTACAGAATGTGATCTCCACCCTTTTTCTCTCTCTTCCTCAATACACAGAGAATAACAGTACTAGAAAGAGCTGAAAGAGCTCTTCTGCAATATGTTCTTGACCAGAAATGCGTAAGTTACTTGTAATAACAGTAATTATTGGAGGTTAGCCTTCTAGCATTTGTGTCACTGAAAGTCTGCAAATAATTCCATTAACATCTTCTTTCCTTTTAATTTATCTATTAAAAAAGGAACCAGATCAAAACTCAATTTTGAAAAAAAACTCCTAATGAGGGCTCATTTTCTACATATGACATTAAAGATTGCAAATGGCTTTAATTTAAATAATGCCTGATATGAAGCTAGTTTGCAGTATGTATGCTTTCCACCCATTAATATTTGATAGCCACTCAGTGTAATTCTGCAGCAAATTATTCTAAAAACTTGTTCATGTTCATAGCATTTAAATACCGATCACGCAACAGTTAAATGTTCATCCCAACCAATGTTACATCGTGTTGTTTTAGTCACTGTGAGATGACTGTTGACATAGATCGCTGCTTTTATTTTACAAAGAGATGTTCCAGTACATACTGCAATTCAAAACAAGAAATACAACATGTGATGCTCACTTCAAACAAAGATGAAAACAAAAGCAATGAATCTAGACCAGAGTTCTGCTCCAAATATGGGTATTCTATCTCAACAAAACCAAATAATCAGTAGTGCTACCACATTAATCCATAGAAAACAAACCTCTGTTCCAGCTCTCATCCAGGAACAGGCTGTCTCGTGTTGCATTTGGGCAGTTATCTTTTGCTGCCTGTTACGGAAGGGCACCATCTCGTGATGCACCAGATCCTTCCTGTAACATGAAGGCTGCCCTCTGAAGGCTTCTATGCAAGTATCGATTAGGTTTGCAAGTCGTTTAGCTTATGAGATTAGATACAAGATACCCCTTGGAGGTGATAAAATCATACATAAATCAACGTTAGGTGAGAAGACAAGATAAAAATCTATGAATTATCTACTAATGACACTGCTTGTAATGAGCTATTTGATCACCTCCTTCCTACGCCATTCCTCTAAGTGCTCTGTTTCAGATTTCCCAGCCTCTACCTCCTCTTAAAAAAATCCTGATTCAAATTGTTCCATAAACTCCACCTCACTCACAATTCCCACAAGAAAGCAAACTATGACTTCTTAAAAAATAACTCACTTAACAGCATTTTCTGTGGCTCTGAAACCCACAATAGCAGATTTGATCACCCCAGTTTTCAGCGCATGATAGCCCCAACAAACCAATCCTCAGAATTAAAGTATTTGCCATTTATCAAGCTGACAATAATTTGCAAACACGGGGAAATATTACATCAGTGCTTCCCTCATATAAGGCACAGAAAGTCTGCATTACATTAAGAGTTGAGATACAGAATAACAGGCAAAGCAACAGCAAGAACATAAATCAGGTACAAGAATAAGACAGGTACAGCAGCCCTTACTTTCCAGTGACAACAATGAGAAATGTTGAGTAATTAGACTACAGTAAATGCAGGAACAACTCTGAAAGGTCATAATTAAACCTGAAATCACCAGAAACAGTAAACATCTACCTGTCAGTGGATTTGGAGACATTCTTCCTAACCCCAAAGAAAGGAAATGTTTTCAGAAGTAGAATAACTGTGCAATAATTCAAGGTAAACGTTAACAATTTAATTGAAAGCAAGGACTACGTAACTTACTCAACTGCCAAAAATTAATGTCTTGAGATACAGTTAGCCATTGAAGTTAGAGTGGTTTAGTTCAAATAATTTAGTTACTCCTTAAAAACAGCTTGAAGAAGCTGTTAAAAATACAGTGTTTTCCAAATTACATCTTTTCCAAATTACATTCACAATTGTCCTTTATTGCTAAGCTATTTTATTCTTAAAATATCTAGAAAATTGTGAATTTGCTGGAATTAAAGTGCTGTGCTTCAGATAGGTCCATCATCAGAGGTGTTTCTTGAAATTTGCAACTCCAGCATATATTAAGTCTCTTCCCAGTATACATTTACTCCTGTACTTCCACTACTCTGAAAGCTGCTTGGGGCAGGAGCCAGGTGCTGCTTCCTACTTTGTAGCTCTTAGCAGAGCAAATCCAGATCCTGCACAACTGCAGGACACACAGGTTGACCACTGCCAGGCCACACTTCCCATGCAGGAGAGCATTTTCCAGTCCAGGCTGCAGTCCATTATATAATACCACTTAATGAAAACATGCTAGTTATAAGTCCGAGACACAACTCCAAGCATGCTGCCAGAATCACTTAGGAAACTTCATAACTCACAGACATTCTCTTACAGGACTGGAGGACAATGCAGTACTTCAAATCCCACCATGGCAGATTCCCATCCCACATGTTACTGACCAAATTGCTCTTGGAGAGTGGACTGGGGTAGTTTCTGCTTTTCTGCTGTTACTCCAGGTAGTCCCTGAGTTGCCATGGGAATAAATAAGTTGTTCTGTTTCCTCTGATGTGCCAAGAAAATAAGCAACAAGCCCAGGCCACCAAGAAAATTAAAGAAAATTCCAGCACAATTACAGGAAGCTGACTGTGCTAGCTGGAGGAAGAATAGCTGTAAGTGTCTCTTTATGAATAATCTGTATAACTGCAAAAAGAACAAGAGCAGCAATTCAGACAGATTTCATCTGAGCACAGCACTAGAAGCCCACGCTTAGAAGAGGAACTCTTCCAGAGGTCTCTCCTTACTCCGTTTTGCTGATGATCAAACTCCTGGCTATGGCAATTCTAAGACCCATGGCGTACCATGGGTCTTAGACTGGCAAAGTAAATACCGCCCAGGTGGGGTCATGGAAAAGTGTACTGGAGAGTCCACTTGCAGGGGATGATGGTAGTTTCTATT
The DNA here is from genome assembly GCF_002078875.1 of Numida meleagris. NCBI lineage: Eukaryota > Metazoa > Chordata > Aves > Galliformes > Numididae > Numida > Numida meleagris. Next base: position 62,024,416 of record NC_034413.1, on the reverse strand, counting down.
GGACAAGGTAGGAAAACATGAGAATAAACAAAGAAGGATGATTTTAAAGAAAGAACGCTGAAGAAGCAATCAGGCAATAATTAAGCAAAGTTCTGGGATGATAATTGCTCTTCCTCTAGGCTGATTTGTATGATGGGAATATGGGTGAGATGATTGCATTAGTGCAGTTAAGGTCAATTCTTTTAATAGCTTAAAAGGCTAATTTGATTTTTACATAAAAAATGAAACGGGCACTATTTATAAAGGGCAGACTGTTCAATGCAGCTCTTTGAAAATGCAACCTCTTCCCATAGGTATCTTTCTTAATCAGTAAATGTGAAAACTAAGAAGCATCTCATAACTTCATTTGACTTTATTTTAAAAAAATTCTTTGGAATCCAGTCTCTTTTCTCAGGTGACAAGTGATAGGACTTGTCACCTGAGGATATTAGGAATAACTTCTTTATGGAGAGGGTGATCATGCAAGGAAGTGGATATGGCACTATGGGATATGATTTAGTGGAAGGACTCAGTAGATCACATTTATGGTTGGACTTGATGATCTTGAAGGTCTTTTCCAACCCAGATGATTCTATAACTCTTTCCCAGCAAGACCTTATGCTCTGCTCACATTTTGCATCAAAACAGCATGTAAGGAATAATGAATTCACTACTTTAAGGAACAATGTCGGTTACCAAAGTTAGCTGAAAACCTGTGTTTCTACATTCTTGTAAACTGTATTTATTTTAGCAACAATACATGAAAAATGAAATCAGAAAGACTTGGAGAAGAATGCAGAGATTTCGTCAAACATACCAGCCACTGAACCCTGCTACAGGAAGGAGGTGAGAAACTTCAGCTGGTGATTAAATCCACATGAATGAGATACAGTGTTTTGTAACAGCAGTGATGGGGCACCTCAAATTCTGCATTTGACCCAGGCCCCTTTTGAACAGTTTAACTGCTCCGGAGCAAGATGACCCACTGAAGAAGTGCCTTGGCTGAGAAAATCTTCATTACTCTAAGTCCCACTGTTGCTGCCATAGTGAGTCAAACTGGGTTACTCTGAAAACTGAAAATAAATGATACCATCGTCCACTTTAAAGAGTTGAGTCAGATTTTGATCTCACCTAAAATGGTACCAATTTGGTGTAACTCAGAGTGCTAGATTAAATCTTTCGTACCTCTAGCAAGTTTGCAATAAATTCCAGAGCAATTCCAATGAAGTATATCCAATTTATCCCACCCTATTTCAAATAGGTGTGTAAGTATTGCCTAACTTCAAACACTTCTGCCTTAAACACATCAGTGAAAGGAAGCCTAACAGTATCACGTTACCTCAAACACTTTATTGCTTGCTCTTGAGTTACTGTGGGCTAGAGTTCTGGTGTGATACCTGGAAACCATATAGCACTTCAAAATCTATGTTTTTATAGTATCTCTACCATGTCCACTCAAGAATCCAACCTCCTCTTTACCTTTTCTGTAGCTACTATTATGAACACTTCTGTAGCATACTATATAGCGCTACGCGGATTTATGAGCATATGACTCAAAGTATGTGTGTTCTCAGGATACTCGCAATCTACTCCCTTCTTGGGAGGTAAAAGGAAAGGGCCTCCAAGTGATCAAACATTCACTTGCCAGGGGGACCACTGCATCTCTGGGTGGAGGCAGTAGCCACTGTGTGACTGCCAACTTCCATTCACTGCAATCATGTCTGTTCGCAGGTAACGTCATTCAACAAAGGCCAGCACAGGCAGCCCAAGCCCTGGCCTCCAACCAGGCCCTCCAGGAGAATTTTGTGGCAGCAAGAGCACCAGCAAAGAAAGAACAAACAGAAGAAAATTAAAAAATAAAAAAATCTCCCCAACCCACCACAACTCGTGGAGACTTAATATATTCTAATCCTCTTTAATGACTAAAATGCACACCAAGTCTGATTTCAATTAAAACACAGTTTCTATGTTGTATTCTAAATCATAGCTGAAAATAGATTTCTTTTCCCTTCTATCCCTGGCCCTGTCACAGCAGGGTAATGTCAAGTAAAGGTCTAGCTGAGAAAATACACCAAAATACAAAGGAACTTATCCTCTGGCTTTTCCTGCCATTATTAATGGTTCATAATAGAACCCAAAACAAAAGTCAGCCATTCTCACTTGTGGTTTTTAAACCCTAATTAAAAGAGAGATTCTTTTTTTCACTTATTTCTTCATTATAATTTAACCTTGGAGATACAGTATTTTTTAAAATATTATTTTTAAGAAATGGTATGAAGTTCAATCATATCTTTAAACCAGAATAATCATCTTTGGCTCCCTAAACATCATTTTTAATTTCAGAGATATCTGTATCTGACCCTAAGATGCAGATCTTACTACCACCATAATCCCCAGCAAAATTTCAGCTGTCCTTGGTGGACATAGATAAAGACCCCCTGTTCATAAGAGGTGTTACGCAGGGTCTAATTACATGTCCAGCAGATTGGAGCTTCCAGACGTACACTGGAATACAATGTTGTGTGTCCCATATATGAATAAATTCGGTTCATATCACAGCCTGTTGCAGGCTGCATAAGCTAATGTGGATTAATGCACTCTTAATGTACAGATACAGCTCTGCTAATGTAGTTTTGTTGCAGTGGAAGGGAGCAGTACCTTACTCTCTTCACTCTTTTTGGCTAATCATGTTGAATTATGTGAGAGCTTCCAAAAGTAAGCAAAAAGCAACAAGGATTTCATATCAAAAGTAGACAGGAATTCAAGTGATTTGGTTCAATGCCCAGCACTGCAGTTCAGCAAATGACTCAACTTCCCTGCCTCCATCCTCATTTGTAAAATGACATTAACCACACTTGCAGTCAAAACAAGCAAGGATGACAGAGAAAGTGTTTGGAGTGAAAGCTGCCTTTATTTTAAGTTTCTGCAGCCTCTAGCAATATGTGGCTCTAAATCTGGTTGGGATTCTAGGGACCTTTTCCAATACTTGAACATACTAAAATATCTCAAATAGTAAACAACATAACGGATGCTGTACACAACTAAGCAGACAGTCAATTTAAAACCAGAGCTTTAAAATAAGCTGAAAATTGCTCCAAATTCACTGTAGCATAAATGCCTAATTGCTAAGCATGTATCTAGAAAACCTGAAAGACCATAGCTTGACCTGTTTATATGTCTGTAACTAATTCATCTTTACAAACTAACGTGGCCAGCTAACTGTATTCTTCTGTATTTAATTCAGCTCAGATGGTCATACACGTTATCTCTTTCAGATTGACTTGAGACCTAATTGGTTCATCCCACTATCACACAAACCAAGCAATCTGAGGTTTGGAAGTTTTGTTTATTTTTTAAAGAGATGGTGTAAATGAGTTGACAGAGCTACACTGATTTATGCGCACTTAGGACAGGACAACAAATATGAATTTTGATACTTCCTCAGTCTTTTCTCAAGGAAAGTCTCAAAATGCTGCAATAAACAACCTTCCCTGAAGTCACAGAATAGTTTAGCTTGGAAGGGATCTTAAAGATCATCTAGTGCCAGGCCCCCTGCCATGGGCAGGGTTGCCAACAACCAGATCAGGCTGCCCAGTCACCCAGAAGTTTGTCACCTCCACTTTACCTTTCCTTTTCACCACAGCTCCATGTGGTAAGTATGTACTCACCCATGCCTGGGTCTCTTTCAAAAGCCAGAAAACGAATGCAGCTGCTGTTAAGTATGATTCTTTTAATCACTGTCTGCTTTTCCCCTTTAATTGTAGTTATTCCAAATACCACCACATAATTAAAGAGGTCTTTTCAAAAAGAAAAGCCATGCAGTCCCTTTTACCCTTGGAAGGAAAAGCAGCCTTACAGACCTATCAGTATTTCTCTGCTGCACAGAGCAACTAAATTAAGGAGAATTAAATGCAGAGCCAATTATAACATTTTAAAACTTACTCTATTCCCTCCTCTGCATTCGGCCAAAAAAATGAAGTCCCCATGAAATCAGATTGTAGGTGTTTTTATGAGCTTCCTGGACTTTATGTGGAAGGTTCACCTCTGCACAATTTCTCATTTCAAAAACAAAAATCTAACCCCCGTGGTTAAAAAAAAAAATAATAAATTAGTTTTCCAAAAGCAAGACATCCATGTTCTGCTCTTTATAGTGGTAGCAGCCTTGCACAGCACAGCTGATACTACTGAATGCAGCTGAGTAAATTATACAACTACTGAATGTGGGACCGCAAATGCAGAAGATACAGAAAGGTACCAGAAAGTTCTCAATATGCAAAAGCACACAGATAAAGTCTTCTCCAGGCTCCTCACTGCTTCCAGAACCCACAGCTACCCTACGTTCACAAGCCCATCAGGAAACAGCGCTGTAGGAGTTGGTCAGTCAAGGACCTATCTCACCCTGCAGTGTGATCCCTTGATCCCCAGCCACTCCGGCACTGGAAAATTCAATGGGAAAAGTAACTCTCCATGGCTACCCTCTTCTTAGCAGTTCCTAATGTAAAAGGATGCAAAAGGAGTTTGTTGTGAAAGGGTTCAAAAGTTAACAGGACGAATAAGTGAAAATATCCTAAATATGTTCCATGGTGCAATGGCCTGAGCCCCAACAAGACTGCTCTTAACTTTTCTAACAGTCTAGTTACTTGCTGCTTCAGGTCCCAGCTTGCAATGGCATTGTTCTTCTATTTCCATCCCTCCTTCACCCCAAAGAGCCTTCACATTAATGCAGAACTGTACAATAGTCACAAATATTCTTGCCTGCTCCCATGGACAGGCATGGGTGCTCACTTCGGGAGGTGAGCAGTGTCCCCACACCCTAGCTTAACTCCTTACCGTTTCACAGGCTTACATGGCAAAAATCACTGTCACTGCTTTCTAGAGATGGCCATTATGTATTTGTAGAGTTCACCCAAAGCCTTTCACATCTATAACCATACTCTGATGGTTTAAAATTGATGAGTATTTGGAGAAGTGAGAATGCAGTGTGTTCTGGGGGTTGGAACTAGATGATCTTGGAGGTCTCTTCCAATACAAGCCATTCTATGATATAATTCCATGATATGATTCGTGTGATCCATACAGAGGAGACAGTCGATCCTAGCCCTAGTAATTAAGGAGGTGCAGTGTTTATCATGTGTCTCTCCTGGGAACTGCTCATTGAATTTGAGGCTCCAGCAGAGTAGGCTGGGTGTAGGCTGGGCATTCTGAGAGAAGTACTTGCCCACTTCCTCTGGTCACCAGTTGAGGTCACGCAGCCTTCACTAACTGCGGTCACCTACACTGCAAGCACTCCAAAAGGGAGTGGAAATACACATGCTTTTCTTACCCTGAGGAAGGTCTTTGTTCAACTTAACATAGCTTTCCTTTGGTAAAGTTCCCATTCATCAAATGCATCCCACTTATCTTTCATTTTCTTGATTAAATGTTTTACTTGATAAAATTTGGCAACTGCCTCTCTAAAAACATTCCAAGTAAGAGAACAATAGACAGACAAATGAAGAACTAATGTTTCTTCCTTGATGCCTGGCTTGTTGCTAATGTTCCCAGAACATTTTTTTAAGGAAATCAAAAAAGAAAAAAAAATCATCAGGTTAAAAAAAAAATACCAGTTGTATTCTTTAAATGCTGAACTTCTTTTAGAGCAAGTTTTCAAAGCCGTGTGCGGGTGGAGAGGCTATAAATAACGACATATGTGCATGTTCCTTCTGTGCAAGACACAGAAAATGTGCTCTGCATCAGCATAGAACGATGCCGCTGTGCTCTGCGTGAGGCTTCTCAAGGCTGGTGCAATGATGCTGGTGTTGCTCTTTGTGAGTCTTTTCTCCAACACTCGGAAAACATACCTGGCACTTCACTGTAGCATGATGAATCTGCAATACAACTAATCAGATGCCAGTCACCTATCAAGGACAACGTACAGAAATATTTTCTTAGGCCAGAGAGAAGGTTTTGGTTGTTGCTGACTCTAGTGTTAGTTGGAGCACTGATTCTTCTCCTCCTAAGTCTTCTCTCAGTGGCTAACGCACTTTCCCCAGGTGTCCATGTTTTACTTCACATTTATACTCTCAGACCAATTTCACAGGGCACGACCACCAGGTCAGGTAGAGCTGGGCCAGGCTACAGCCTTAAGTCTGGTTTCCTCCATCTGTGCTGTTTGCTTAGATGCAGTCAGAGCTTTGTGAAAAAACAGCCCCCAGAAATGCAATTGCCAGGAGCTCCCCAGAGGAGAGGGCTCTGGAGGAAGCTCAGTCACAAGAGGGCACAGGAGATCTCACTGAGAGATTTTTCAAGACAGAAATTCCTACTAGAGCAGCTCATCTGATCTGCTGCTGGTCTCTACAGCTCCTAAGTGCCAACTGACAAAATAATATCCTGATATTAGAAACCTTTCATGTGTTGAGTTCACAATGCTCAGATAATGTTGTGACCAGGTGCACCAGGGACTTTCTCAAATCCTCAATTGATTATTTAACATCTTGTGGTACCTCTGTATCTGATGTCTCCGGCATCAGAGCAGCAGAAAATCAGCAGTTGCAGTCCTGGTAGTAAGTCATGACACCTACAGGACCCAGCTAATCTGGATTTTTCAAAGAAAGCTCTGATTTATACCTCCCAGGTGCTGACAGTAGTCATTAATGACAGCTATCATCACAGCTAATTGCGAAGTTTGCCTCATTGCAGGGGAAAGCATCCGATTCTGAAGAGAAATGTTTGCAATTGAAAGAGTAGTGCTTCTTGTCTCGTGAAATGTCCTTGCACGTACTTGTTTCGTTGATTGTTTTTCTTGGTGGGACTGTCTGAAATGTAAGAGGTCCTCAAGAAGTACAGCAAGTACGTAGGAGGAACCAAAGGAGTGTTGTGAACTCGTCAGAAAAGTACATTGACCTTAATGTTGTAAACAGAGCACAGTTGGTTTTAACTCTGCCAGTGACAGATGTGCCTACAGGCTTCAAGAGAGGAAACAAAACAAAACTAATAGAGAATGGATAAAGACTCAAATCGGGACTGCTCTCCACATTTCCATCCCTGCTCTTTTTGATGGCCCCTTTCATTGCCTCTGTTCCCTTGTTTGTGAAACAGAGAAAGAAATCTACTGATGTAAAATACTTTGCCAGGCTGAGATAATGATACAATTACTGCTACTGCTAACAATTCAGTGGGAGCCTCTAAAAGCTCAGGAGAACAAAACAAACCCTGAACACATTTTCTACATGTTTTTCAGCTCCAGCTGTAACCAGAGCATAAATGTTAGTGTAGGCATAAGTGTAACAGTACAACAGTAAGCAGGTAGGCACACACCTCGGCTAACAGCTCATCTGCTCAACAGAAAAGAAGCAAGCTACATGGCTGGCTTCTAATTTCAGTGCTCTGGGTCACCGTTTGGAACCGCTATCGCTGTTCTACACAGAAATTACACTACTAATTTAGATGTGAATTAAGAGAGTACTATCTACAGCTCGATAGCATCAACCCAACTAAACTGTTTCTAGTTTAAATAAGATGTCTAACGGCAATTAACAATTAGAAAGGACTGATAAAGCAAGGATGAGCTTTACAACAGAGTAGTCTTTAATGCAAGTGCTACGCTCCAGGCCCAATGGTGACACTCCTCACTGCACTGAGTGTCTGTTCCACCACGGGGAAAAATGCTGATTGACCAGAATATTGAATGAAGCACTCCTTTAGGTTACTGCCGGGAACAGATGATTTAATCACTTTCATTTAACAAGCCTTATAATCAGGGCACACAGCAAGACAATTTTAGTATGGGAACAAACTTCAGCGGGGGCAAATGGATCTTGGTATGTAGTAACAGAGAAATTCAACAGGTGGTAGAGTACTGCAGAACCCTCAAACACCCCTGGCAGGGTCAGAGCTCCTTGAGCCCCCTGAGCATCATGCCAGCCCCAAGCAGGCTCTGACCTGATTTGAGACTACAGGCAAAATATGAAAGTGCAAACCATGGAGGAGAAGGAAATATGGGAGGACTAGGATGAAAGAGAGTGCCCTGTAGGCCAGGAGTGGCTGTTCTTCATCCTGGCAGTTCCTAGCTATCAGGGGCACGAAAGACACAGCAGAACTGAAATAAAAAGCCCAGGCTGTTTGCACGGCTGTGTAACCTACTCATAACCAGATGGCTGATTTCTTCTACAGCTCAAAGCAGAAATGGATCTCACAAGGGTTTTGAAGGGTGAAGAGCCAGTGACCTTACAGATGGATCAAAGGAGGCCGTGGATAATGACAACAAGGAGCTGTTGGTGGGCAGGCAAACAAATGGATGCTGAGTCCTCAGTCTCCTGACCGACTAGTTGTTGTAAAAATAAACTAGGATATATGCGCCATCAGGATCGTACTTAGGAAAAGTCCTTTCATCAAGGAGCAACCTTGAGCTGCTCAAGAGAGAAGAGAAGCCACTGAAAGGACTCCAGGAACGAGACTCGTAGGCAATATGAAGGACAGTGACATTCCTTGAGAGAACCTTTTCATAATGAAAAATTCACTTTCCTCACAACTGAAGTGTTCTGTGAAAAAAACTAAGTTTTTCTTACATTTTTTTCTCCTGGCTTTATGGCTCCCAGCGTATGGTATCTGCTTAACCTGACCTTCCCACTCTTCTGGATTCCTGGCAACTCACACATTTTGAAAAACCTGAGGCAGCAAGCAAGCAGGAGCAATACCCCAAATACAGTTTTGATTTTTTAAAGTTACTTTTTGCTGTAGGGGAAAAAAAAAGTTTGTTTTGTGATTTTTTTTCTAAGTTTTTATGCTGATTTGGGAAGGAAACTATCTCAAGGTCAAAATGTTTGTGTGTGACTGAAGCCAAAAATAAAAATAATTTTCTCCGTCCCTCAACACATATCCCATCCAAAAAACTCCAAAGGCAGGAAAGAAGAAACAAGCAAAGAACTATCAGACCAAAGGGAGGAGAAATCTAAAAGACCCGTGGACAGGCCTGAAATATGTTTGTTTTACATGATTCCACATTTGAAGGACGGTTTTCTTAAAAGGGAATCATAGCGTAACATAAAAGAATGCTTACAGTTGTAATAGTATGCAGGAGTTTGGGTCAACAGCTCGGTCTAAAAATGCCTGGGGGTCACCCCAGCCTAGGCAATAGCTTCCAGAACTGCAATCCAAAGATCACAACTTTAAAAAACAAACAAGAGATTTTGTTTTAGGAGTTCTCTGTGAGGAATATGAAACAAAAGTAGGTGCTTAAAAGCCTCCTCTGAGCTAAAACATTGTGTTCTCTCTTAAACAGTGCACAACATGTCTTCCAAGGACAGAAACACCAGAACCTTTCAGTCACATTAGTTAGGTAGGGAACCTGCTGAAGCAAGGTACAGCAACATTGTCTGGGATTGTTCAGTCTGGACAAGAGGAGGAACAGGAGAGACTTTATCATTCTTTACAATGCTGTTGTGGAGGTTGTGGTGAGGTGGGGGTCTCCCAGGTAACAGCAATAGGATGAGAGGTGATGGCCTTAAGTTGTGCCAGGGGAGGTTCAGGTTGGACATTAGGAAAAATCTCTTCTCAGAAAGAGAGGTTGAGGCACTGGCACAGGCTGCCCAGGGAGGTGGTGGAGTCACTGTCCCTAGAGGTGCTCAAGAAAAGGGTGGGTGTGGCACTGAGGAACATAGTCTAGAGTAGTCACAGGCATGGGCTGATGGCTGGACTAGATGATCTTAGTAGTTTTTCCAACCTCGGTGATTCTGTGAAACAGAGAGGCTAACAGAGCAAAGAGCTCTGAGCACAACTGTATGGGGCAGGGTGAGGGGAAGCAGTTTGTGCCATGGGTAAGGTAGAGCTGCTGGAAGGAGTGGGATGGAGGTAGCAGGAATGACTGGGCTGGAGAGGACCAGCTAGCAGAAACAGGTCATGGTGCCAGATCAGCTCAGCCTACACTGGGCCTTGCTACCCAGTAATTCTTCATAATCTCAAGTCACAAGCGCAGTTCATTGCCAGAGGTGGAAAGTAACTAGCTGGATGAACAGCTGCTCCATGCAGGAAAACACAGTTATAGTTTTGCTTTAGGAACTACCTATCATTACTCTCTTTTTTGTCTGGCTAGTTTTTTTTCCTCACTTAAATGAAAACACCTTTTGTTGGCCATCAGTCAAAAGCAATATGAAAGAGGATTGATCACTTTGAGTGACAGGCTGGATCATGAAAGAGATGGGAGACCATGTGAGGAGCTAACTGGGAGGGAAGATCACAGGAAACAAATGGAGTAGAAAAGAATGCCTATTTTAGACTCCCAAACCAATGCCCAAAATAGCATATTTATTTCTTAGCATAACAGACCCTTATTTCATTTTAATTTCATTTTTACATAGTCCAAATAAATCCTGTAAGAGAGTCTCAGAAGGGCTAAACCTGGAGTAGCAATGACTTTGAAGATTTAGGGGAGGGATTTGTGAATCAGACATCCTGACATGAGGACCTCTATCCATGAAGCTCTCAGTGACCTTTGGCAAGTCGCTTAACGTCAACCTTTGAGAAGACCCATAATCCTGAGATGAAAGAAACCACAATAAGCAAGAAGTACTACTGTTATTGTTTCTTCTTAAAGATGCAGGGGAAAAAGCCTTTTGCATTCCAGCGTACGTTTATTCAGAGACCTTATTTTTCTCTGTGTCCTCAGTGACAATATCCAGAGACCTTATTTTTCTCAGTGTCCTTAGTGACAATTTCTCATTCTAGAAAAAAAAAAAAGAAACATATTTCTGGAGAAAATTCTCATTCTCTTCTTTCACCACTGCAGCCCTACTATTTCTGTGGGCCTAATCAGTAACAGACAAGTCTGATCTTTTCTCCTCTTTTGCTATGACGATGAAAGCCAACAATGCCTTTCAAAAACAATACACTAAATGTATTTTCAGGGATGCTGACATGCAAACAATCCTAGGATAGAAATAAATAAAGAGGATACGCTATACAAGGAGGACAATTCTGCTTAAGAGTAAAACTAGCAAATTTTAGCACTGGACCTGGCTTCTCAAGTTTGCTGCAGAGTGACTGCTGGGTCAGAAAGGCACTGAGATGCCTGGCATGTTGGCAGGAGGTGCTCAGAACCATACAGGATTGGGCTCCTGCATCCTAATCCATCTCACCCAACATCAGGTAATATACTGAACGACGGTCTGAGCGGCCTAATTCCTCATTATTTTCCCTGATAATGAGAGTAAGAGAGGGAATTATCCAACGCACAATTCAGATCCTAGACAGACTGAGTCATTCTCTGAAGATGCCAGTGTCTCTCCACTACTATAAAAGGAGACTATGCATTAGGCTCCTGACTTGTATAATTCATTTTCAGTCTTGAAGACAGGCAGGATAAATCCAGACAACAGATAGTTGCCTCTACCTCCAGAGAGTCGATTGTATCATCCTATCACCTTTTCCACTTCTGCATACAACAACTGACACCCTCTTCATTCCCTTTGAGATAGATTCAAAGCCTACAGGAATCAGTAGGATTTCCAAGAGTTTTTAGAAGTCCTTCCCAGAGGTTCCTAAACTATCAGTGAGAATCCAAACATTTCCAGTTGAGAAAGCAGCAAAACAGACCCATCTATAATGACCAGGTCTTGAAGGAGAGACAGTACCCCAAACAAGAAAAACACCTTTTGGAGTACAAAGGTTTTTTTTTTTCAGTTCCTCTTTTCACTTCGGTAGGTTCAGAGATCAAGCTGGCTGGTTCAGATTTCTTCAGATCCTATTTCCCAAGACAGCTGTGGAGCTCATCAAAGCGTTCCTGCGCTGCTCTTACATCAATGCTAAGTAAACTTCAGTTAGTAACTGAAGCTGGCCCCTGAAGTTTGATATCCCTAGCACTGCTGCTCTGTGTGGAAATTAAAAAGTGATCATTATTATTTTTTAATCAGTGACTCTTTAAAGGCACAAAGAACAATTGTCTGCTTGGCTTAGTAACTATACAGAACAGGAAAGATAAAAGGTTGATTCCAGATAATTTCAGGTTACACTTTAAATCAAATTATGCAGAGGATACAGTACTGTTAATCAACGAGCCTTAAGGAATTTCCTGAATAAATATCATTAAATGAAAATATAATAATTTAAACCTATAGTTCTTTGTGAAGACTTTTGGTGCAAGAAGTACAAGATAATAATGATCTATATTTAAAAAGATTGTCAGGAGTTCAGAACAGAGCTCTCTCTCCTGTGAGTTTGAAGTATTTAAAGCGATTAACTTCTCAGGCTGGTAGCCTGAGACATCTCTGAGGTGTCCTTATACCAGACACAGATCAGTGGTTACAGGGGCTAAGTATGACTACCAGGGCAGAAGCACAAACCCTTGTGTTATTTAAATGTCCGTGCCATTATTAATTCATTTTGTACTATCTGCAGGACACTAATCAGAACAAATAGAACGCCATTTTACTTTCAAATCAGTGTCAGTGTTGGTTGCCTGTCAATCCTCTTCAGAAGATGAGCGGGGCCACAAATCCCCTCACCGCTCAGACTTCAGCTTGCAGTGCCTGAAAAGGTGCCAGTTCCTTTGGCAGGAATAAAAGAATGGAATGAATATTGCTCTAAAGAAGCAGCTGCCAAGATGTTTTATTGCATGGTCCGTGACAAAGAGGGGATGGAACCAAACAAACAAAAATCCTTTTACTACAGACTTACTCTCCTTTACTGCATCAATAATAAACCAGGCTAGCACTAAGTGAGAGGCAGCTAGGGACATAATGTGGGTTTGTAAGCATGTGCACTTACTAAGTTAGCCCTTTAGAGACACATAGGCAGAAGCTTTACTGTGATCTATCAGAACTCTGTGGTGAAATCTTTATTTCAGACAATTATCCAGGTGTGGACACTGGCCTCAGCGGTTGCAGAAATAACAGGGTTATTCAGCATTAAAACAGAGATATTTGTTCCCACGGTCATAGATAAATGATTGTTTTCTCTCCTGTTACCTCCCCATTGAGATAAGGTTGCCAAGTAGTTTTACCACTATTGGCTCCTGAGTTCCTTTTTCATTAATATTTTGAGACAACACAACCAGAGTTAAAACTTCTACTCGCTGTCAAGCACCTCTTCAACCATAAGGGTGGTAGTGGTAAGGGCCCACGTACCTTCTACGTTCTGAGAAAGTACACCAGCAATACTTTGACAATTTAAACACAGGAGTGACAAATATTAAGTGCATTTCATTACCTGATAAATTTACCAAAGGGGCTGTGAAAATAATCCAGAGTGCTTTGAATTTTAATGTTTTAATTACTTATCTGTCAGTGGTAGCTATTTGTGGACTAAATCCACTCAGATGGCACACAGAGCACGTGTTTCTGCAGAGGCCTGTGGCTGAAGTCATGTGGCCAAAAATATAATCTTGACTTGATTATAATGTTCTTTTTTCTTTGTTATTTTTTGCAAATAAATCTCTTGTTTTACAAGACCCAGTGAAAGCATATATTGTAAACAAAACATGAAAGGAGATATATAGTCTGATTTCTTCTGCCTTTGAAACAAACTATGACTGGATGGAAAACTACAGAATTTTGGAGAACTCTTAATTCCCTTTTGAAGTAATCAAAACAACCGAGTGTATTCATGCATGTGTGGGAGATGTACAGAGCTAATCCTCTGCAATCTTGCGTGAAAGCTAAATGAATCATGAACTGCCTCAAATATCCTAGCACTCTCCTGCAAATGGACTACATAGATCACATGGATCACATGAATTGTTCACCATTCTGATAGCGTATGGAGGCAGATAGATGTTGGCAGGACATTTTTCTCCATACAAGCGATGTCAGGATCAGAGCATGATCTGGTTTCTCGGCCAGTAAAAGCTAGACACGTTACAAGTTAAAGTGCTTAGTTATGAAGAGAGACAGCCTTTCCTCTGCAATACTTTGCAGTCTCCCACAGCAATGGCAGCTGGTAAATGTAATGATATCAGTATGGCCACATGGCCTTTTTATCCATCACCAGAGGCAGATAACCACACAAGGAAACAAAAGCTACGTTCCTTAATGTCTCTAGGCGTGAAGCCAACAGGACACAGATCCACAAATTTAGAGAAACCCAGGTGAACTTGACACGGGTCTAACTTGACCTTTTTTAATAACAAAAAGGATTTGAGCCATCACTACAGCTGTCATGGCAAAACTCCTGGCTTTCCTAGTATGTAGTTATCCACTTGCCAGTAGGGGTTTAATAGTGACTGACATCTTGTGGTTTACCTCTGGTGTTCAGTGGGCACAAGGAGCCTGTTCCATTTTTCCAGCCCATCCAACTCAAGGCATTGTACAAAGCCAGAAAACTTCACCAGCACAGATAGGACCTCTACATCCACCTATTTTCCAGCTCCTCTTTTATAAGCAACAATCACAACCAAAGCAAAGAAAGAAGGAGGCAGCATCAGCAGTGACTCCGAGAGAATCATGTGAATCTGTAGAGAAAAAGGCTGGTTGTGTCAGGCTGAGTATCAGTGTGCATGCAAGCGCGGATGGATGCAAAGACTAAGAATTTCCACGAGAAGGAATGAAGCCTGCAGAATGATAGCTGCAGTTTTACTATTCTGCCACCAAAGTGCTTTAAAATTCCAAGTTCGAGGCATGAACAGACCATTTCAATAATGCATCTGATGGGTCTCCATTTTCCTTCTACTTTAATGGGTATCCTTCAGGCTTTACAGCATCATTTGGGTGAGTTTATGAAGTGACAGAATTCAGACAAAATTCTTGCGCATATCAAACCAAGGGGACAAGAGAAGGCAATGGGGTGAAGAACAATGTTATGAACTTACTTCAGCTATTTCTAAGGCTGCTTAGCAACATTTGTTCATGAGGGCAAAGGGAACATAATAGAAGTGGAGAGGGGCAGACGGGAAAAATCAGGATGTAACAGGGGAAGGGAGGCAAAATTGGAGATGGCAGGAGAACAATGCCAATTTTCAACAGGAACTGAAATGGTTTAAATATGCTGGTAAGTAGTCTGCAATTAGAAGGCCAGAGTGACAAAAAGGAAAAGCTGCCATAAATGGGCCAAAAAATATGTAACAATTACAGAACAACAGTATGGATGTTAAAGGGACTTTTTTCCTCCCTTGCAGGGCACAATCTCAGCACCTCCTCCCATTGCTGTTCTCTTGAAAGATCGAGCAGCGCAGCTCATCCCTATCCAAAATGACAGTGAACTTCTAAGAAGCAACTGAAGTAATGAAGTATTTTACACACTTGGCAGTCCCACATTTTTTATAATGATCCCAAATACTTTTGGTGTTAAAAAAGTTGCTAATTAGTTTGCCTCTGCATAGAGCCTCTTAGCTGCTCACAAATTATCTTATCTCCTGTCTCTGTTGTGTGAATGGTGCTCTGTTTCCTATGAATGCTGAAATGCAGTTTCACTCAATTTATTTCCTTTCCTTCTTTAAAATGCTATATATTTATAACTCACTGTTCTTGGCATACCATTATTTGCCTTCATTCACTTGTGTAAATTGATGTCATTGTATTAAAATAAAGATTTAATAGCAAATAAACTCCAAAAATGTCTGATGGTGTTAGGTAGTGATTTGTGACATTTTATAGCATAACATTTCTTACATTTGTATCATAACTTGGCAATCCACTGTGTTTATTTAAACTCTTTTTTTTTTCTCCCTCTACAGCACGACTTCTGTTTTGGTTATGAAATGGCTGTAAGGATGCCTGTCTTTGTATCTCAGAATACAAATTACTTTTCTTTCTTTTAATTCATAGTTTTCAGTGCTTTGTCCAGTTCAAACTTAAACCAAATTAGAGTATTTCCTTGTCAGTAGGAAACTATCCCAGATCACTGCCATGACCTGCCAGTAATGCATACAGTGCGTACTCTGGTCTTGCAAACCGTGTAGAAGACATTGAGAATGAAGTGATGGAGTCACCATCTCTGGACATGTTCAAGAATCATGGAGATGTGGCACTGAGGGACTCGGGTTGGGGTTGGACCAGATGATCTTAGTGCTCCTTTCCAACGTTACTGATGCTATAATTCTAAGTGAACGAGCCCCATTTAACACAGCTTAACCCTTAAATTCAGTCCAAAAGAAACACACTTGGCCTACATAAAGCTTTCATCCAGCTACCCAGTTTTTCAAGATCTCCCTGTGAAAACTTGGTAAAGTTGCAGTGTGAAAGTATGCTTAATTTTGAGCTGTGTGGAAAGGGAAGAGGATCATCTTTGTTAGAAAAACTGTACTGCATCATTACTGGTCTAGAAGACAGCAAACTCTAACAAACCCAGGACTCTCCTATCAGGATTTGTTCTCTCATGCCCTTTCCTTTGTCGATTTGAACATGGAAGAAGCTAAGAACCTTTAGGTTACTAAATTTTGACAAGGCAGCAAATGATTATGGATAAGTGTTACTTATGGTTAGTGACCACTTGCTCATTGACAACTTCATCTGCAAGCTGATGGGTATTTTAAAAAGCAAGCATAATAGGAACTGCACATAGTGGGTGTTTATTTAAAACAAACAAAAGAAAAAAGGCCAACATACTCAGAGATATCTTCCTCCTCCTCACGGAATCTCCACTTCATATTTCTGTTTAGCTGATAATTTCATTTATGAGTTACAAAGCATTTATCTTGAATAGTACAGCTGTTTGGTGAATAGAATGATTCATCTCTTCCTCTCTACTTTCTAAGCAGGATGAAGAGATGTACGTCTGTGTTGGGACAGAAACATGTCTGTCATCAAGTTGTTGCTTCCCAGATAATAACTACACATTAGGAGAAAAATTTGGAAAGATTGCTGCCAACAGAACTCATACAGAGAGCAACGCTCTCTAAAGTGATTGTACTCCACTGACACTTACTACTTGCTTTTTTCCTTGCAAAAAAGTTGCATCACACACAGAAGACATTATTTCTTTGGAAACCAGTGACATGGACTCATTTGCTCCGCATAAGTGGGAATTTAGTCTGAGTGAGTTTCTTGAGTGAACTGCATAAGCATTTCTACTCATTTCAAAAGATATAAGAGAGAAAGTTGGGATGGGATGATTGATTAAAAGTGTAAGTCACCCTAGGAGATGAAGAACACCGAAGTTAATACGGATTCCTACCAACATTATATATTACAATTGGAAAAAATGTAAAGACATCAGAATTTACAATTGCTTTTAGAGATTTTAACCCCCAAATTGTATTAAAACAATACTTGAAAGTTCATAGAGTTTGTAGAGAGTATTCTAGTTGAATTCCAATTATGTGCTCTACTTAATATATGGCTAATGAATTTCATTACCGTGCAGCGTTTGCTGATACATAATGAAAGTGAAGTTGCTTAAATTAAGCATCTGTTACATAACAATCTTGGTCTAAATTATATATATGGCATGAATATTTGCATGGTTTTACAGGGACAAACTGAGTAGGCAGAAATTCTGCAAGCTTCAAGTCTACCAAACAAATGGTCACATATATTTGCAAGGGACATCTGCAGCCACAGTTCTGCCTGTGCTGGTACACTTCAACTGTGGCCACAAATGTACATGTTGCATACAAGTTGCCTGTCTCCCTTCCTTGCCCATTCTTGTCTATTCTGCATGTGACAGCTCTGTTGCTCTGTCTCTCCCTCGGGTTTCACTGGGAGGAAGGCAAAGACATAAAGAACTCCCGGGACATTAGAATGCTCCATAAACACAATTAGAGCGTTCAGCCTCTTCATTTAAAGCAAGTACCATATTGCTACCAACATCTGTTTCAGGCTGTACAGAGGCCCATAAACAAACCACACCCTTCTGAACCAGCAGAGTTCTGTAGCATCTGTTGACAGTGTTTGCATATTTAGCAGCTACAACAATGGCACCTCATACTTACTGTCAGTTACGCTGCTGTGTGTATTCAGATGGGTTCCTTTGGGAGAGAAATGTTATTTACCTGCAGCCCGAGTTCTTAGAGGTGAGCTGTTTCTGTGAGGTGGGCTCTGTACATTCGGGGGGTGCAGTTCATTTGGGCCCACTAGCTAATAATGCAGGTACCTGCCCTGCATAAATGGTAATAATGCAAAGATCTTCCAAACACCACCACTGTAAGATCTGTATCAGTATTCCTTCCACACAGGAAGATGAAACACATCGCAGTTCAATTGCTTTTTACACTTGAAATCCTTCTTTTTCTATTAAACACTGTTTTCTCAGGAACAGTAGAGCACCTGCAGCCAACTGCTCACTTGTGAAAAATTAACCACTGAAAATAGTGTCACATTCCCATAGGGAACGGACTGATCAATAATCAGCGGACTGACTGATGGCTTCCAACGTGAAACTGAGAGGTACTGAAAGAGGCATCAGTATTTTAGCACAGATAGAGCAACGTGTAAAATCTGGCTTGTGGCAATACCCTCCAGATAAGTCACCAAACAGCTTTTATGGCTGCAAAGAAAGGATCATTCTTTATCTCCTTTACTAACGGCATTACCTGCTGAACATCCTGCTGGAAAACGCAGAGCTGCAGCCTTTGGTGCAGCCGGACCTTTCGGTGTTGCCAGATGCTCTCCAGGCGCCGCTGGTGATGCAGGACCTCATGTACCACGTCCAGTACCTGGTGCACAGCCTTGGAGTAGTTTGCAGTAGCAGTGAGGGATTCCGAATTCCCAGGGCTCAAGGGACGCTGCAGGACATCCAGCAAGGCTTTTCCATCCTGGCTCACCTGGGTGAAGAAACAAGTCTCCTTCACCACGCTGATATTTCAACATTCAGGAGCCGACAAAGAACAACCTAGCTGATTCTTTTTCCCCCGTGCCTCTTCCTTATTTTAGTCAAAAAGAAGAAAGCCCTCATTACATCTCTATTTGACTTGTACATGCACATGCAGCGCTGCCTTCACTTCCTCATGGGCCTGCTGTGTCACTCAGCAGGAGTACAGGTACCACTCTGCTGGGACCGTGCAGACACAACAATCCCCAAGACGATGTTACGTTCTGACACACAGGCACTAAGAATTCCTGACATGCACCAGCTGATGACAGGTGGCATTTGCAATAGAGGCCTATTTACGTGAGGAGGTGGCATTTTAAGAAAACCACAGATGGCAGAGTCATTCATATTCCGTATGATAAGGGAGAGTCCTTTCATCGTAGGATTACTAAGTAGGAATATACATTCTGAGGTGTGACATTCCGATTCTGTATCTCATTCAGTGGCAGTGAAAAATAAATGAGGATAGGATGGTGACTCTTCTGTTCCCCAGGAATGCTCAGAGGCATCTATAGGCTCAGTTTCAATGGGCTACAAAGCCTGAATGCAAAGGGAAAGTCCTCTGCACATGTGCAACTTTTTTTGTGCATACTGAAACACGTTTGCAGAAGCAAAGGCATTTGGGCATTAAAAAAATAGCATGCCAGATTTTTTTAATGCCAGATTATATTTAAAAAACAAACAAAAAACCCCAACCCTAACAAACGCTCTTATCAAGTGTATGCTTGTATAGGTTCTCTATGAAACATTGCCTTGAAGTATTTTTCAGCTACAGATTGCAAACTTAAAATATTCTGTTCAACAGAAACATTAAATAAAGACAGTACTGGAATCCCTCTCTTTTCTCAGCCCACTCTCCTCCTTTCCCTCAGAATCAAAGTGCAGAGAAATGATGAGATTTCCTGGAAACGTTTTTCTTTCTATGCAATCACAGCCACCAACCTTGCTAGAAAATGGTTTGAAGAATGCTTTCCATCCAGCTTGAATATTGCTCATTATCAAAGTTCAAACATGTCTCAAGGATTTTCAAGTTTCATTTATCTCCATATTATGAGTTGCTTGTTCAAATGTAGCAAATACCCACTAATCCCAAACCTGAGTCTTTTGGCAAGCCATGACATGTCCCAGGCTGTTACAGCAGTAGGCGAGTGGTGCAATTGCAGAGAAATGAAGAGAGCCTTTGAGAATTATACTGGCAGAACTCGGAGTCAATTCTCATCACATTAGGTAACTATTAGGTGGACTTAGACGGATCCTTGGAGATTTTTTTTAAATATTCAAGGTAATTTGGAATTAGATCAGGAAATAAATGGAGAGCCTGTAGGGAGAAGCTTTCCATACTCAGATTTGGTTGCTGCCAAAAACCAGATGGAGCAATCTGCACTGGCTAAAGCCTGCTGGGGTCACAGAGGGAGCAGTCACAGCCACAGCAGTGCACAGTGGGAATATGGGGGGGATTTTAGCAGGGAACACTGAGGCACAGGTGTTTCCTTGGCAACACGGTGGAGGTGGCAATGGCTGCTAGGCAGGAAGCAGCAGCATCTAGGCAGGGAAGGAGGCACGGCAGGCTGCATCCTATTTTATCTGTGAGAAGATAATTAGCAACAATCCAGTCACTGGGAATAGGAAGCCAAGGCCATGCACACACATGGGAGCAGCTTATTATACTAGAAACTCACTCTTTCCACTATCTAACTTCACTGTGTGAATTCACTACAGGCTTGATCCCAGCATTTGGGTTTTCAGGTGGCCTCAATCTACCCCATCAAGTATGTGTTCCTGTCAGCGGTTTACGGTCTGTCTGAAAAGCCTCAGAGATTACAAGTTAAGATTTTTCCCTGACACACAGCCTTGCAGTCATTCTCTGTACAGCCAGAGATAAATGCCAGATACCAAGTGCTCGAGTTGTCAAACTAATAATCATTAACATATAGGGGAGGCTATTAGAAGCATTCTCCTGCTCTGTAGCTTACAATCTTGTCCTGTCACACCAAAGGTAATCTACAGTAAACATAAGTCAAGCAGTACAGTGATAGACAATCAGTGATGCTCAATATTTCCAAAGATTTCATACATATTCCAGGACTTCATATCTTCTACATTTTACAGAAAGGAAGGGAACAGCTTCACAAATGGAGCAGCTATCTACTCTGCTCTTCTAGCCATTTCTACTTTCCCCTTTGAATTGCAAAAAATAAATCACAAAATCTCTTCGTCATGTGAATATTCTGGATTTTTCAAGGACTGTGCAAGGTCACCAGCGTCAAGAACCCAGTTTAGCTGCACTTACATCACACTCATGACACATTTCTAAGAGGTGTAGCAAAAGCCTTAAACTTAACGGACCTGCACCCAGCATGACTAGGAGCCCCCGTGATCTCTAAATGACAGTGTTGTATCGATCAAAGCAAATTTGACCATTCTTTTTCCCCACTCATTTTGAATAGTACAGAAATGCTGCTGCTCATCCACAAGAGATACTGGTGGAGCAATATAAACACGGCCTGGCTTGAGACATCCATTGAACCTCTTTCTGTGTCAGAGGAATCTCCCAAACACATATTCCTGATGTGTGCCTCTTCCCTTAAGCATGGTCCTACCGAAAGTAAAAGCAAGAGCATCACTTCATTTTCAGAAGAAGGCCTGTTCTGCCAGCAGCCCCACTTGGTGTTACCAGCAGGAAGAAGGAATTGCTTGGCTATGGGTTGCATATCAGGCCCACGATCTCTGCCTCCAATATTTCTGAGCTTCACTCATAGTCAGTAAAGGAAGAAGGCAAATAATTGTGGCTACAACCATGATAAAAAGGAAAACAAAGAGTTTCTCTGAGATTCCTTGGGCATCTCTTCTTACATTCCTGCAGAATATCTAAAATGTTTCCACTCTACAAGAAAACAGAAAAGGCCCCTGTACCCAGATTTAAATGTTTATGCCAATGAATGTCCATTCTACTACAAATATCTTACTATTACAGAAATAGAAGCAGATTTTCAATGACTCTGCAGGAAAAGAAAGGAAAGTGAAAGCTACAATTTTCATCCCACATAGAGAGATCCTAGGAAAGAAACATTAATTTCCATGGGCAAGAGACATTGTCTAGATTTGAGAAATGAGCATGTGGATAGGAGGCAGGACTCCTAAGTCTAATCCAAGCTTTTCAGTTCTCTACATAACCGTGGGCAAAGGAATGAACATTTCCAAAATAACAGACTGTAACCTTTCTGGCAGTTCTACAGAATGCCTAAAAACATGCTTATTAGTGAAATAATGCAGAAATCTTTTAAACAGCTGTGTCTGTGACAATTTATAGCTTTCTGAGGAAGCATCAGCAAAAGCAATACGCATATTAAAGGACGGTTTTGTAATGTCTTTTAAATGAATTTTCATTTGACAAAAGCTAAGATTGAGGCTGCTAAACTAATGCTGGCTTCAAGCATTATTATTTTTTGGAGATATTTTAAAGTGCAATCGGATAACCTTAGTTTCTGACTAGACACGTGCATAAAATTCACAGTTCCAACCAGAGGCCAATAGGAATGTTCTGTGTTTATTCATACAACCTGCTGCCCCTGAGAAGGCCAAGTATTGAATTAGAAATTACACTTCATGATTGCAACCCAGAATTGCTTTTTCTAATGATTAACATCCAAATATTTATGTTGTTTAAAAAACAAGACGTTACTATTTAACATCACTTACATTCTTCATCTTTTCTGTATGGGGTTTGTCCCTGAGATTGTCCTGGTGTGCCCTTGCAAGCAGACTACTGTCAGACCCCAGACTGGGAGTAGATAGTTCTGACTTCTTTGAAAGAGTTGCAATAACGGAAAGCAAACCTACCGTTTTTTTTTGTTTTTTTTTTTGGTTTTTTGTTTTTTGTTTTTTAAGAAAAGCTAACTTCCCAAACATAGTCAAGTATCTGTTTGCATTTAACAAACGCTCACATTCTCCTTTGCGAAGCACATACCTCTGTGTAGGCCTGTGTTACTTGTTCATATAGAGATTGATGATGATGGATGGCCAGCTCCAGGTCTTGCATTTCTGAGGGGAGGCCTCCTTCACTGCACATTTTACACCAAGCATCCACACCTGAAAGGAACTGAAACAATTCCAGAAACAATGAGCAACAGTGACACAGAACAACATCAAATCAGCTTTAGAAAACTCAGTAGAACGCCACAGACAACTACAGCCTGAACTGAGGAGAACATAACCGTTTTAAAGGGGCCCTTTTGGACACCTTGGAAAAGCATATTCCTGTTACCTCCCGAGGAACATCTCTATTCAAAGGAATGTTTTCTGTTTCCTTTGAAATAAAAACAAATGCTTTTTTAACCAGGCTCAGAAAACACCCATTCTAAGAGTCCTTGCATATTGAGCAGAGAGCCTGCAACGTTTGGAAAAAAAACATCAGTGTGAAGCGTGGGAGGATCCAGCTGCATTTGCCATCATCTCAGCCATCAAGCATCCCTTGGTCACTCACCTGTACTTAATTCTAATTTGGGCAATAGAAAACTCCCATTAAAATCGATGCTGACATTCATTTCAGTGTATGCAGTCTGTATTCAAGCAGCTTCCAGCCCAGGGCCAGCTCAGTGGGATTGCTAGTAGGATACCAAGGTTTTAACCTCTGGGTCACGCATTTGGTCCCGGCCCAGGTCAGCAGTGATCAGATACTATTACCATCTGATGGCTGTTTAGCAGCCAATTCAAAATGAGCTCCTGGTCTCAGTCCAGTTCCTGGTGGGCAGAAATCCACAAAAAGGGAGAAAAAAAGGCACTGCCATTGCAATTGATACGGTTTAGCACCTTGGTTGGAAGCCTTAACAGAGAGCCAGAAACTGAACAGGCTTGGGGAGCAGAGAAATGGAAAAAAATTTTCCACTCTCAAAGGCCTCCAAAGCAGTGCTGATGCTTTTTAGTAGAACAAACTGGGGAAGGTCTCCCAGGTGCTGCCTATTCTGTAAAAGAAAGGTGGAATTTAGTCTCTAAGGTTTCCATTCTCTTCCTTTTAGCAGAGCCTACTCCAGTGACACAGTCACTACCATGCTCATTTTTAGTCTGTACTAACCGCCTGATGTCACCTCGTTATTTCTCATTAATATTTTCTCTTCCTCCATCTTTCTGCTAAACCAGCTTGCCATACTTCAGGGCTACTTATAAAAAACCAAACAGCTGATTATCAAACAGATGCAGTGCCCTGTAGGGTAAACTTGTAACACCACAACACTGAATTGTGATCACAGCTTTATCAGCTCCTTAAGTGCTCACCTGTGGCTTCTTAGTAAAGCACTCCTCACAGTGTAAAGGGCTGTGAGACGCAAAGTAAAGAATTTCAATTCCACTCGGGCATCAGCACCCTTCTTTATTAGCAGTGTAATGTTATTCACTATGCTGCTGTGTAATCAAGGCTATAAAGTGCATTGTAAATACAGAGATTCAACAGCAAAGTCCTAAACGTTCATGTCTACAAGGTACAAGTCTACCAGTGAGAACTATGCTTCCTAGGAGACTGGAGGCAAGGACAGCAGGTTCTCTTGTGTTAATCTGACTCATGATCTGTTGGATCTCTTCAGTTGAAATTCCCAAATACCTCTTCATAAAGCTGAAGTCATCATATTTTTTGCTGAGCTAGTGGAATTCACATCACTTCCTAGTCAGTTTTAAGGGCCTGGAGCCGAGGCCAATCCCTTCTGGGGCTGTTATATGAACCTCTTGGTTGACATGGTGAACAAAGGACCTCTACAACTTCAGATCAGTGTTCCTGCTGCCAGAATCACAGTTACAGTTCTTATCTAAATAGCTGAATTCTATCCATTTTTGTATAAGCTCTTACAGTCTTGTTACTCCTGTGCTGCCATATCCCCAGAGCGTGCTTTGCACAGTAGGTGGGAGACATCTCAAGAAGATTCTATGCACTGGACTGCATTTCTGCCTGGTTGTCTCACATCTGTCTTCTGTATATCTGTTGTACAGAGACAATGTCACATCAACTACTACATCAGCAATTCCACTACCACCACGAGCAGGAGCAGCTGATGTCCTCTCTTTTAAGAAGCTGTAAGAAACACAGCCTGTTGGTGTGTGGAGTTCATGTAGGGAAAGTTATGTTTAAAGGATTTCTGACAAGTTTTACTTCATATTACCAGACTGTCAGTCTGGGTATTTTGTAAAAACAAACAAACTAACAACAACAAAAAAAGCTGTGTTAATATTTATTATTGTCACTTACTGTGTTGCAGCCAAGCAACTTTATTCTATGTAACTCTTCATGCTAGAAACATATTCATGTGACAAAAACATTGTTTGAGTTAAAAAAAGACACATTTAAAGTTATGACTGTGAGGCTGGAACAGGAGCAAGGACCAATATAATTTAAGTTAATTGCTTAAATTTCTAGTTAGCCCATAGACTGGAATAGCTCCTATTGGGAGCATAAAAGCTGAAATGACAGGCTCCAATAATTGTACATGTGTTTCAAGATCTGAAGAAAGATAAAGAAAAATCTCTCCTAAAAATAAAATCTTTCCTAAGGTACCTTTGTGCCTCTGATTTAACCAGAAAGTAACTTTAAGGTAACAGCCCACACTTACTACTGGCTCTTAACCGATTCACCAATGTCACAAAAGCTGTATCAGGCCGGGTACTAGTGGGTTCTTAGGCCACTTCTCACTAGCTCTCCTCCATGATTCCTATTCTGGATCACACGGAGGCTCCAGAACACAGCTCTGACATTTTGTAGTCCACATTCGTTTACGTTTTTTGTGCAGTCCTTGCTTACTGCTTAGGCCTACGCACGGGAACTGCAGGTTAAACAGGGTGGATTCCCAGGTCCCAGAGAAATTAAAAACAGACTCTGGCCTGTCTTTGTCATCCTAGGTGGAACGAGAAGGTCTGTGGGGATGACGGAAAGAGAGTAATGAAACTGTTTTTAGATCTCAGTGGCCTAAAATATTGATTAATACACACGTATGTGTATAATCATATTTTGAGGGGTTTTTTTGGAGGGGTGCAGGGTATGAGACTAACTGTATATTTCCTGATGTTTTTTCTGGAATTTCCTTTCCCTATCTAATGCTGAAGTTATCCTTGCATCTTAAAGATGTCCACTGTCTTTTCCTTTCCTTCTTTTCCTCAGATTCTTCCTCCATTTTTTCTTTTCTTCTCTTTTTCGCTTCCTTTACTCAAATAGCAGAGTTCTCAGAGGGATCCAGGCAGAGATGAGCACACTCATCTTCCTGGCTAGGGAGGGAGGTAATACAAATGGCCGCGGGTCAGTTTTCAGAGAATCACCATAAATATCTAGTGTATGTACTCAACACCTACTCCTTTAAATAGTAATTCTGCTTGTGCACTTCTGAAGGTAGACTCTGACCCAGAATTAATTGGTTTAGATCTCTCAACTGATTGAAGACATTAATTTGTTCATTCTGACAGGATCTGTAGAGCGAGCACCTTATTAATACTTCAGCACACATTCAGAGATTACAGCCAAGAAAGGGAGGACACCTGGTATGTCTGCTTCCCCCATCTGGCATTCAGTGGGCCAGAACCTCCTCTGGTGTAACTCAGCACAGTTCTCTCAAAATCACACTGAGATAAGGCACGTTATCCTATACTCCCTTGCAACTTAGAATAGCCTCAGATATACCTAAATATATACAAGGAGACTCTCTTTTGCACTACAACCTCTCTCCATGCTAGCATGAGAAGAAGAAAAAAGAAAGATTCGTAGCAGGCAGCATTAAGGGACATTTGGGTACTTCACTGAGTATCCTGACGTGTACCTTCACCTAGACATAGCGAGTGTTTGGAACTTAGTTTACCAGCTTTTGATCAAGTGCACATGCTGAAGGAAGCTTGGCTGGAGGCTAAGTTGGCAAGATTCATCTTTTCTTTCCTTCCCTTCTCCTCTTTTTTTTTTCCACCCATTTTCTTTGGCATTTTCTTGATAACGATTAGGTATGTATAAAATATGTTTGAAAAAATTAAGGAAGATACGTGCATGCATGAAAACACACAGAGAGAGGAGAAGGAAAAGAAAGAAACAAAGGAAAAACCAAGCTCTGACACAGGATCTCATTCAGCCAAGTTCAATTCAACATGCCACATGTATCTGCTATGAGAGCCGGGAAAGCAATGTGATTCTGAGGCATGCGAAGACAGATGTGAGGTTCAATTCCCAGCACGGTTGACTCAGTCTTTCATCCTTCCGAGACAGACAAATTGTATTCCGTGCAGTGTTCTGTGTGGGGTCTTTAGGAAGAGACCTTGAAAAACAAGTTATTTCCTGCTCAGCTTGCATATTATGAGATCGGATAACTTTTCATAAATCTCTGTCCCAAGCCAACAATTTCCTTGTGGGCTGTGGCATGCCAAAGGCTGAAACATTACAATCCTACTAGACTTGCTTCCTGTTGGCATCACAGAGAACTTCAATCAGTAGGAAGCACTGAATAAAGAGATGGTAGCAGCTTATCATGCTGGAGAAGGGAAGAATCTGCATAGCAGAATGGTATGAGGCATGCTGCGGGAAAACTGTTTGGATCCGCATCGAGACTTCCATTACCAGCAGAACAAAGGGAGCAAAATCAAGATCTGATCTGCAGCAGAGGAAGCTGTGGGTTTATCTACATCTTTGCTTCAGAGATTTAAACCTTATTTATTGTAAAGTGAGGAAGCCCTGATTTTAATTATAAAACAAAAACCGAAGCAACAACACAAAAAACCACCACAACCCTTGGTGATGCCAAATAATAAAGGATCACACTGGGAATAAACGCTCAATAGATCACAGGCTGAGTTACAAACCAAATTCCAAACACTTCACTTTTTATACTAAACAGAGGTCAAATGACTAAGTTATTAGAGTGCAAGTCATCGGTTTATACTTCCAGAGTACCTGAAGCAAGACCAACACTTCAGTCTCGGCTAATGGACACGCTGACTCCCACTTCTCTTTTTTTTCCATCAGTCTGAGCCTGCAGTCTTCAGATCAGCACTTATCTCTCACTGAATTGTCTCTTATTGCAAGAGAGGAGCGACTGCTGTTCGGAATTAGCAAATTCTCCTGTCTGCTTAATAATGAGAGACTGGCCTCTGTCAGGCAGCACAAACCTCAGTTCCTTTTATAGAAGGGCCAAGGGAAAACGGGTTTTTTCAGACCCATCCATTCAATTGTATAGAAAAAAAAAAAGAGCCAAAGCTGAAAGTGGCATTAGTCTACTTCTTTTCAAGTTAAGGCTGAGGCAAAATATCCACTTTGACAGTGTTCAAAGAGTAAGATGACAAAAAACCTCACCTCTAGCTGACAGGCAGTTCAGTACAGCTATTTGCTTTATTGTCTTTCATCCTATAAAAGACCTTAGCAACCCTTCATAAATTGCAAATAAGATTGACACTTCTGAAAAACATGGGATTGCTCTTAAAAAAGCAAGTACCAAACCAAACAAACAATAACTAATTCATTCATAAAACTTTAACCATTCTCTCTCTGTATATAGACTGGATATAATTTTTTTTTATTTTTATGAACTTGCCATGACTGACCAAGATCGATATGAAGTCTGCACCTAAACTTTACAGTGCCCACTGTACAGAGATGAAAGTACTTGGACCAGTTATCTTGTTAGGATATCAGGCCCATCAGTGCCTGTGCCTCTGTGAGCACCTACATCATTAGGTGCCTGGTAGGGTGGGTAACTGCTCCTTTCTATGGCCTACTGTCAGTAGGAAATAAAAAATAAAGAAAAATCCATGAGAACTCTTTAGTTAGAAACAAATAATAAAGAGAGTCTTTACTGTTTAAGCTAAACATTTTCATACACATATTCTGACCTATGAGGCAAAATTTGTGGCTTAAAAGTAACCAGCCACTTGAAGTGTGGGCATTATATAAATACCAAGCACAGCCACATAGTAGCTTTAATAAAAAATATCTGGAAAAAACAAGAGCACAACAGCACTGAAAAGAGCTCCCAAAGCAGTGTTTTTAAATGGCAAACGAATACAATCAACATATAGATCTAAGCTGAACCATCACTGTTAGGTGGAGCTTTTTTAGATGTAAAAAAGCTGAAGGTTTATTCACTGACAGATTTTAAATCAGTCACAGTCAAGGAATTATGAAACAATTCTGAAGCACTGGGTGCTGCATTTCAGCAGCGGCGACAGTGATGTGAAAGACAAGCCACGTTCTGGACAGCTATGCACAGCTGTCACACCATGAAATGAAGGGAGGCTCGATCAGCTCATCTGCATGAATTGGTAGTTTATGACCACAGAACTATGTATGGAGCTGAATATCGGCTTCAATACACTGGAAACAGTGGTGGCAATGTTGGAATATCACATACTTTGTACCAGGTGGTTCACACATAAACAGAAAGAACACAGTATGCAAGTTCATTAGAACTTATTGAACCAATATGAGGCTGAAGGTGACAGTTTCCAGGATTACATCCCTACCAGTGATGAGATGTGGGGTCACCACTAAGAGCCAGACTCAAAATGGCAGTCCATGGAGTGATGACGTGAATTCCCCATCAAACAAAAAATTCAAAACACAGCCTTCAGAAGGGAAAGTGATATGCATTGTATTTTGGGATAAGGGAGGGACGATCCTTCGTGATTTCCCGGAACCCGGGACAAATCTTCAATTCTGCTACATTGTGACACTGACTAAGCTAAAGGCTCAAACTTCCAGGATCAGGCCAGAGAAGAAGACAACCTTTGTCTTACAACACAATAACACCAAGACCCCTATACTTTTGGAGCCTGTGGAACATATTTCTAATCTTGGCTGGATTGTCGTACCACACACGCTATATAGTCCCGATTTGGCATCTTCTGACTTCCATCTCTTCAAGTCATCGAAAGATGGAGTGCATGGGCAACATTTTCCTAGCAATGACATTATCGTAGCACCTGTGAAATAGTGGATCACCTCTGCTGGTGCAAATTTTTACAGTCATGGCATGCAAGCTCTTGTTCATTGCTGCTGAAAATGCATAGCTTATGGCAGTGACTACGTTGAAAAATAGTGCTTTGTTGCTGAGAATTTGCTCTATCAAATACCATTATTGTACTCTGTATCTGTTGTAGTTTCCATACAAATAAACAGGAAGCATTACTTACAGAGCAATCCACGTACATATGAATGCTGATACTGTTTTCCTGACCATAATATTCCCGACTTTATCCACAACACTGATAAAAAATAGGCAATAGAAATAAGGCAGCATGTTGTGGCATAAGCTCACTTCAGTTATCATTAGATTCTTTCTCATCACTAAGATCTAACCGTATTTTCCTTTCCACTCAAGGAATGCATGCTAATTTCTGTGGGGGGTTATGTTGCTTTTTGTGTTTGAGACACTGCTCCAGTAAGAACAAGAATCAGTCTAACTGCAAATAAGCCAGAAACCATCAGGTAGTAACTGCAGCATCACCACTATCAAGTTGGCAGTAGATCCCTTTGCTAGTCACAAAAGTAGCTCACCTGTTCAGCTTTCTGATGAAAGACAGCAGACATGGCTAAGATGGTGCTGCGTTCATCCAGAGCTGCAGCAAAACTCTTCCACTCTTGATCCAGCTGAGTAGAAATTTGTTTAATTTGCTGGGAAGCATAATGGCCTGCCTCAGACAGCCTGGATGCAACAGACATGATCCGATTGATGTTGACATAGGCGTTCTGAAAATTAGAAAGCACACATAAATAAAGAGCAGGAAGAACCGTGACCACCCTCTGCCTTCATTACAAATTCCAAACACCATCACTTGGAGCAAAGCCGAGCAGTTCAGTAAGAGTAATCAACCATCCTTTTAAATATGCACGAATAGCAGGCATACTACCTTCCACTCTAAAAATGCATCCCGCAGGAATTTTTTTGCATATCCATGCCATTATCTACCACTTTGTTATCTCTCCCCCCTCTTCTTTTGTTTGTTTGTTTCTGTATGTATTTAAGTAAAATCATTTGCCATACATTAGCTATTTACTCATCTGTTAGGGTTTACTCATTGCTTCTTGATATTTCTATTGAATTACTCTACATTTTTCAAAGTAAGTCCACATATTTATAAAGGAAATGTTTGCTTTCTATCCTTTGAGAACTCTCTGACAATCCTTTATAGACATGCAGCATCAACAAACCGAAAAGTCTCAGAGAATTTAAAGGAGCCCATAAAGATGTTCTGTAGAAAAATAAGTATCGATGGAAATGACTGTCTTTCTCAAAAATTTCATTCAGCTAGAAGTTGTCAGATTAATTTTAAAGAAATAAAAAGACTTTTTTTTTCCCCTGTATGGTTAGAAGAAAACTGGCCAAAATTATTCAAAAGCCTGGATGAGTTGTACCAGCTAAAGACGTGGGGCATTGTCATGTTTGAAGAAAAAGAAAAGTTGCTGAGTGAGTTTTAATTTCATGCCAAAAATAGTAGTTTCTTCATTTTTTTTTGTTTGTTTTAACTTGCAGGATTATCTCAGGTATTGCAATACAGTGTGCATCATCCAGTAGGAGAAAAACAACTGTGAATTCCATGGTTCTTTGTAGCTACAGCACACAGATGCACTAACTAACTAGTAGAAGGGTAGAGGTAAGCTTAGTTGAAATATAACAGATGTTCCTAGAGTCTGTTTTTCAAGTTAGGGAGATTTATATATCATAATGTCTGTTATATGTTTATACAGAGATGCAGATTTTCACTGAGGAAATTTCATTTTCCTAGATGAGGCTTTTTCATGGCAGAGTACCAACCTGTCCTGTAGCAAACCCATCAACTCCACTGCTCTTCCAACAGAATGCAAGGAGCTGCATGAGTGTCACCTGCTCACACCTCTGTTCTCAGTGCACCAAGTGGAACTGGGTCAGGAAACAGAGGCTCCAGAGCTTCCTCTGTTGCTTCCCGAGTGATAAATGGATCCAAGTACAGACTATCAGATGTGATATGCTCTTCCGTGCAGTTCCAATTGGTAGCACCATGTGGTTACCTCCTACTCTGCGACACAGGTACCCCTTTCTTCCACTTTATCTGTCATATCTTAATGACTCAGTGGCACCGAAATGGGGCTTGGACACACAACACTGGTCCAAGGTCTCAAAGAAATCCAAGGTACAGGGAAGAGTTGACTAAAAATCCAGAATAGCACATCCTATCAGACATTGTGTTTCTTATCTCAATACGCTGTCACCATTACTGGGAAAAATGAGGTCAAGATTGTGAAGGGGATTTGGATTGCAGCTGTGGGTTGAAACAAAATTCAATATGGCTTCAAAGCACTGAAGAATTTTAGTTTTGGGAGGAAAAAAACAAAAAAAATACCATTTAGCAGACCACAATCCACAAAAAATGCAAGACGCTTATTTTCCCATCATGAAGTAGAATAAAATTGTAAGCCAGTGACTTTCATCTTTATCTGCCAATGTGTAATGCTCTGAGTAAAATGGAACAAAAAAATCTATAATGCCAAAATTTCACTGTCAACATTTCACAGAGTTAAAACTTCCTTTCGCTCTGGTTTGTTCATCTCTAGAAACTGAATGAATTGAGAGTTTCTGTGCTACTGTTACATAGCTCTTTTGATCCTAAAAGAAAGTAAATTAAATAGAGCAACCGATGTCTGTGACTTTATTTTTCCTTCAGGTTGGAAAATCCACAACTAGCAGATTCATAGAGAGCTTCACTTTAAATATAACCTAAGTCCAAGCTTTTTGTTGTTTTCCCTGCTCTGTTTTTTCACAGCAGTGTCCCCAAAGAGTACTGCAAGGGATCACTGATTTATGGCTACACAGAAGTACAGTAGGTAAACCATGAGAAAACAATACATTAATGTCTGGAAGCAAGGGCAAAAGCACTACAGTTGACATTCTGTTGTACTGAAACTGGGGGACAACCAAGTTTTGGCTAACATTTTCTTTATAGTTGACAAAACATTATTTTACATATATTTGCAGTTTCCAAAAACAGTCATCATGTTAAGGGTTAATTTTTCATTCACTTCTTTCAACTGTGAAATTTAGGACAACAAAGGGGACTTTTTGCTCCTGAAGAACACTCGACAAACAAACATAACAAAAAAAAACATTCCTTCGCATGTGCATCAGTATCATAATGTGCAAGAGTATTTCTGACAGTTTAGGGAGGCCATGTGCAATGCCTACTAAGTGCAGAATACCTTATCCTGTCCACTGAGTCTTAGTCCACTCCTGTGGCCTAAAGATGGCCTTGATTCTCATAATTAAAGTCTAAAACATTTCCTTCCAGTGTTTGTTATCATCACTCAAGTCCCTAATACTTGTTAAGATGACAGCCTTTGACAATAAGCACTGACAGTAGTGGTGATTCAGTTGTGGAATGATCTCCCATGGGTAAACAAAGCACACATTCAGACTTGATTGTCTAAAGGGCATGCTGAGAGACCTTCCCTCTTAATTAAGCTCTCCAACTCTAGCTGGAGTTATGCCTTCTTCTATTACACATACATAGAGAACACCTTACGCTCTGGAAAGAAAATTGAGCAGTGATAAGCATTAAATTTGCAAGAAACTTGGCTGTGTTCATCTCCTTTCCTAGAGAAATAGTTGAGATACTGTGATAGAGTGAATGTGGAGTTTTGCAGGTTAACTGAAGGCAAAATTTGATTGTTGAGGCAGAAAAAGAAAGCTCTCACTGTGTTACCATGAGTTTAGAAACCATCTGTGAAGTGAACCTAACACATAAATCCAAAGCAGAATGTTTTGGTGATAAAATAATCTCATGAGATATCTTTAAGACCTTTAAGTTTCTATAAGAAGACCAATTACATTTAGCATGTTGCAGAATAACGTTGGATGGCATTTTAGCTCAGCCTACATACAGAAAGATATTGTTCTTTTAATATCAAAGATGGGATTTTTTTCAAAAGGCCTTATTAGCCTTTACAAAGTAATTGCAATTTCTATGAAATATATTGCGACTTTCTTAAGATGATATGCATCTCCATCTAGTGTCAGACAACTAACTCCCTGACAGCCAGATGGGCAGCACTGCCAACACTGTGCAGTACTGTATTTATGTATGCTCTGTGGAAAGTGATAATTCACTCTTTAAGAAGGTTAACATATCCAGGCATAAAACAGTCCTGGCAAAGGAAATACGAGCAACCTCAGTTGGAACAAGTGATATGTATGCCATCTATCCAAGTACAGAGCTATGATCAGTGTGGTATGAGAAAGGCTCTGGTGCTTCAGTGTAACTCAATCAAATTGACTAGATTAATGAGATTCTTCACAAAATACTGGAGCTAAATATTCATCTTCATGGGAAGAAGTATTGCTTCGGTATAAATATTATACAGCTGTGATAAAGACTAACATAATTTATCTTGAAACTGAAGTGAAAACAAGCATTGCCTTGAATTACAGGAAGAATATCTATGGTCTTTATTTGAAAGAAAAACACCACACTACATTTTTTTATCTCAAATATATGACTTGTCCACATTCCATATGCCACATTGTTCACTTCAAAGGAAGAATTATTATTGGTTAAAGTAAAATTGTTTTTCCATAAAGGAGCTTTGGTCACAGAATGCCTGTAAGGGTCTATAAGGAAGAGCACGTGACAAAAGACATGACCAAATAAACACCAGAGGAACTAAGAAAAGCATTGTAACTACTGTTAGTTATGACAGGCCTAAAGAACATTAGGCACTAATGGAAAGAAAAACAAAATACCTTAAATATCCAAGATATGATCCAACTTCTGCTCAAGTCTGTACATTTTTTCCCCTACAAAACATGCAGTCATGCTCATCTACATGCTCCTCTTCCACATCTTCTCTCAATACTGATTTTAATATATTGAAAAAAAAAGGCAAAACAAAAACACCACACAACCAAAAACTCACACTCAAGAAGAGCGTTTTAAGATCTTGTAATTCAGATTCATGATAGCTAACTTATTCTCAGTCTAACAGCTGCTGAGACTGACATGTCTGCTTAGAAAAGATCCAGTTAAATTATAAAGCAAATTCCTACCAAAATTACAATCATACAGCAAATCTCCAGAGAAAAACCAAATAGTGTAATCTAGTTTGCCGTAAACACTCAGAAACCAAAAGATTTACATTAAAAAAAAAATTGCAGTATCATTTAACCAGGTTTAAAACACCATTATTCTGGAACCAGTCTCCACATCTTGAGCCTCAAGCACAGTAGCTAAATATTTGAGTTTTGTAGCAAGCATGAGAAAGCTCACAGGTTCCTCAGATATGAATGTTTGTGTTTATTAAAACCCACTAACTCTTAATTTTTCAGATTTCAGTGGATCAATTTACCATATCTGGGATGGCAAACAGGTCTGAGGGATACAACCACCTACATTATCATCTATAGTAATGGAACAGGAAAGGATTCCTGGCATTTTCTATTTGCAGTCTATGACAGGAAAAGACTGGGAAATAATTATAAATGCAAATGAACATATGCTTAGTATTAAATTCTCCAGAGCTATAGTTTTCTATCTCACACATTCTGCGTTATGTTACTTAATCCTAATCCTTAAATTTACAAGTATTTATCAGTGGGTAATTTAACACAAGAAGCTTCCAGATGTGTGAAAGCAGCGTACACAAACACATCAGGAGCAGAGCTTTTGGAAACAGACACTGCAAGGCAAAGAACTGCACACCTAGCACAGTGACCAAAGTGCCTCTTAATGCCTTATAAATGTCATCAAATTGGCACACACGCACTAGCCGTTACCGTTAACTTCCTCTGTATTTGCTTTGCTCAAGTAAGTCTCAGACTCAAGTTTATTGTTGACTATGGCTGGCTCTTGTCTTGAACTACCACAGAGGCTTCATTCTTCCTACATTTTGTCTTCCCACATGCTCACAAAGCTCCCATGCATGCCAAGAGACACAGCTACTTTCTATCACAGGAGCTTGGCTGTGGCCAGGAAAGGGTCGCTTTAATTTCAATCTCTTCTTGCGCTTCCTGCTTGCTTTCTCTCAGTCAGGATGACTAGTATGCAGCCCAACACCCTTATGCAGCAAACTGATGTCTTCTGCATGCAAACATACTTATGTTCACAATGCTGATTTCTGGGGACAACAAGAGTTGCTCTTTTTTTTTTAGCAAGTAACTTGCTCCATTTAAAAACCAGCAACACTGCTGACAGCAGGTCTACACACAGGCCTTTCAGCAAGGGGTTCCTGCACACACTTGTATGTTTCAGCCCAATTAATTAGAGCAGAATGGACGGCCATCTCTTACTTAAATTTAGAGGGTGAAAGTTGAAGGTGTCCAGTACTGATGCCCTTCCACATTAATCTTGTGTGCGTAAGAGACAAAGAAGACAATCTTCATTGCAGCATCACTCACACTAACCACATGGAACTCCACATGATTAAACATTTACGTAGTTCACATCAGAGATGGAGCAAAATGGGAGGGAGGACACCTGTCCCACTCTTCCCCCGCAAAAGAAAAGGTTTCTCTTCTGGGCAGCTCCATAGGATATGAGCTTGGAAGTGGTGAGAGGCCAGCACTAGGAGCCAGGGCTACAGAGAGGTCCCTACACTCAGCAGGTTCCCAAAGACCTCTGCAAATGTCTCACTTTCTGGCATCTTTTGTTCCCAAAAGTTCACTAGGAGGCTGACAGAAGAATGGAGAAAATCTGTTTTTTTTCCATTAGGTGGCACCCTCTCTGTCATCCATTAATTTTCTGTTAACATTAATTATCTCTTTCCAAGCTCAGTTGCCAGTTATTTTTGGAAAATAATGCCAGGCAGTACCACAAAAGGATAAAGGGAGGTCTTTCAGCTTGACTCTTCTGACAATGCTTTCAAAAGGATTATGATGGAGTTTACATCTATCATAATCCAAATGACTTTTAATGTATTAACCTCCAGGACGTGTTTATTTGTTAGGATTCTGTGAACAGCAGTGCTATATGGAAGCCACGTTACTCTGCATTTTGCTGGATGGCAATGTGATGGCAAGCTTATTAAGTGCCTAGAGCCTATTTTTTCAGTGCTCGTTTCAATTATAATCACAATAAATGCATTAATAGACTATAAACATTTCTCACAGAGTTTAGTGAGAAATAGATTGGTGGAAGTGGTGGGTGGATTTTAGGTCAGATAATTTAATTACCTGAGCAGAAACTTAGTCAGAAGAAAAGGGTTAATGCAATCTTATGAAAGGAGTGGGCAACCTTGGTTGGTCAGGATCTCTTTTTCACCTTTCAGAAAACCTTATCTTTGGTAGCACAGTAGGGTGTGACTCCCTAGTGATGTAAACCACAAATTTAAACAACTACCTCCACCTTTGAGGCCTCATCCCCAGTGCAAATATAGTCCGACCACGCACAGTATGAAGCAGTTGGCTGAGTCAGGGCAAGCTTTTGTGTAGAGACAGCATTTGGAGAGGGCTCATCTCTTTGTTGTACAGCTGAAGCAGGGTTTGTGTGTGCATTTTTCTAACCCACCACAACAATCAAAACATCAATACGTTATGTCCAGAACAAACACTTTATGCAAGGTAAGAATAAGAAAGAGAGCAAAGCACTTATAAATGGATAATTATACTTTTTTCTTTTTTTAAATAATAACAATTAAAAAAAATCCAAAGGTAAGGTGAATGGTATTGAAAAGGACTAACTGATTAACTATTGAAAAAGCCAAAATCTCCCTGTGGCCACAACTGACAGATGATTAGTGTCTTTTTCAAGGTTTTGAGAAGTACTTTAGCAGGGTATGAGAGAAAAATCATAAATTATTCAAGACTACATACAGATCTCATTAATTTCCCGTCAAAGAAATGTCAAAAACTTAGAAAATAATTGTATTTGCTCTTCAAATTGTAAACAAATGCCACTGGACGTGCTGATCAAGGAAATAATGGTATCAGCATCTGGGTGGACAGAGCAACACTGCTTCTCAGAAAGTGGGCTGCTACCACAGCCCAGCCTGACTTTCTCTGCTTCACCTCTCATGGTTCCCTAGGGCTCTTTGAAATGGAAGCAGCCTCACACGCCTGCCTTGATCACACACACAGACCTGCCGATCACAGCATGCCCCCAAACTCACCATCGAATTCATGGCAAAGTGATTGTGCTGCGTCTGTAGGTCAAGGGCATGTTGGTAGCTCACGCCAATCTCCGTGTGACTCTGCAGGAACAATTCTTTGTTGTGGCTGATCCAGTCAAACATCTAGATGTATGCACACAGGACAGAGAAAAAAAAGTATTAGAGAGGGATGAAAAAAAATGGAGACTGTGCAGAATATAACACCTCACAGTTCTGAGACAGATTTATACGTAACATGGAAAAAAAACACCTCACCAACTCATCTATATTGCTTCATAGAATCACAAATGTTGGAAAAGATCTATAAGATCATCTAGTCAAACTGTCAACTCATCTCTACCATGCCCACTAACCATGTCCTGCAGTGACACATCTGCATGTTTCTTGAACACCTCCAGGGTTGGTGACCATCACCCTGGGCGGGCTATTTTAATGCATTACCACTCTTTCTGAGAATAAATTTTTCCTAATATTCAACCTAAATCTTCCCTGGTGCAACTTGAAGCCTTCACCTCTCATCCTATCACTGTTACCTGCGGCCAAACCCCACCTCACTACAACCTCCTTTCAGGGAATTGTAGAGTGATAAGGTCTCCTCTGAGCCTTCTCCTCTCCAGACTGAACAATCCCAGTTCTCTCAGCCACTCCTCATAAGACCTTTGCTCCAGGCCTCTTACCAGCTTTGCTGCTCTTCTCTGGACATGCTCCAGCACCTCAATATCTTTCTGTTGTGAGTGACCCCAAACCAAATACAATATTCGAGGTGCAGCCTCACCAGTGCTAAGTACAGAGGGACAATCACCTCCCTGCTCCTGCTGACTGCACTATTGCTGATACAAGCCAGGATGCCGTTGACCTTCTTGGCCAGCTGGGCACACTGCTGGATCATGTTCATCTGGCTGTTAACTAACACCCCAGCTCCTCTTCCACCAGGCAGCTTTCCGGCCACTCTGCCCCAAGTCTGTAGTGTTACATGGGGTTGCTATGACCAAAGTGCAGGACCCAGCACTTGGTCTTGTTGAAACTCATACAACTGGCCTCAGTCCACTGATCCAGCCTGCCAAGATCCTTCTGTAGAGCTTTCCTACACTCAGACAGATCCACACTTCCTTCCAGCTTGGTGTCATCTGCAAATGCACTGAGGGCGCACTCAATCCCCTCATCCAGATCAACAATAAAGATGTTGAACAGGGATCCAACTTTATCATTCCCAGCACTGAGCTCTACAACATCAGAACACTCCTTAACATCCAGAACCACCTCACTGCCCTCTCCTTTCTTTCAGAAATGTTCCATATCAAGATAAGCTGCTCAAGCAATGGCAACATTTAAGCTGTCACCATATGAACAAAATGATAGGTCAGGAAGCTTAATTTGTAAAGCATGTTCCTCAGTAAACTGATGCATGAGTCTTTTCCTATACATAATAGTAATTTCATATATAGAAAGATGGCAGCAGAGGGACCTAAATCAGAGGTTGCTTCATTTACTGAGGATCTTAACAGTTCATAAAGTACCCTCAATCCAGAAATGGACCAAAAATGTCATAAATATTATTGATGGGATTTTCTCACCCCGTTTTCTTTAGTCTATACATAAAATTTTCCAAATGTTGTATCCAAATAGCAAGTTGACTTCCTACTCTTATATTTCCTACATCTTTCCAGTTCTAGTGCCAAAAAGCACTCTATCTTCCACTTATTATTTTTGGGATGAAGAGGAAAAAAAATGTATTTTATTAATATCTAAAAAGAGCACACTTTTCAACTTCTTCCACTTCCAAGTGTATTTCCAAGCAAAATGGATAGTTCAGTACTTCAGACAGAAGCATGTTGAATAAAGCTGATGAAACTCATTCCTTATTTTGTAGGACTTTAATGTAACACTTCCATCTCCTGCATGTTCCTTAGTTATAAGCTGTCACAAGTCAGCTCGGAGATGGTATGTTTGTGTTTTGGCTTCTTCTGTGTTGTGTTGGAGATTAAACACTTTCCAAGTAGGATCCTTTCATTCTTTATGCCTAACTGCAGCTGTGCAGGCATTATAATCCTGTAACAAACATTTTCTGTTACAGAATCCCTTCAAAACGCATTCACTCATGTTGTCTCCGTCTCCACCCCTGCAAACTGGTGACCTGTCCATCAATAAGAACTCTATCAGAATTTAAAAAACCAACCAACCAAACAAACCAAAACACTACTTATTAATTCATTAAAATTCATTACTATAGAGACAGTGGAGGTCTGGCCAATACAGTCTCAGATGTTAAAGAAAGCACTTTAGGATTAAAAGGCAAGAGATCTATCTTTTAAGCAGCCATCAAAGGATCAGTCCAGATCTTTGTTGCAATATCACTGCGTTCTCCAGTCAGTAGCTGTTTTTTCCTTCAGCACCGAATAATAGATTTTGACCTTTGACAGAGGAAGAGCACTGCTCTGGCACTGCACGTTGCAATAGCTTCTCAGGGTCCATTATCTTTTCCCTAAAGACAAGGTGATCCCAAGAGCAGAGAGAAGGCCTGCATGGGTCACCTTAGAGTCCAGCAATAAACCCAGCATTTTGTGCTGAGCACTCAATTCAGCACAGCAGTGTATTGCTCTGTGCAGGGGATTTGCAGCAATAATATTAAATATCCCTTTCATTAGGAGGAAAATAAACATTGCAAGCACTCCAGTGCCACCAGACACACTGCACTGACATGGTCCCAAAAATATGACACTTCTGCCTGACTTCTTAAACTTTTATTTATGAAAATACACTTGCAGCTACAGAGTCTATGCTATCTTGAATTTCATGTTGATGAGGGCAAATTTGATTCAAGTTACAACGATGCAAGATCCAAACAACATTCTTGATTTGACCATTTTCTGATTTGTACCAATGGAGATGGTCAAAACCAGGCCTGCCATCCTTTTTTTTTTTTTTTTTCAAATATTACTGCCAATTAAGCAGAATGAAACAACCTAGTATAACCTGAAGAGCTACCTAAAGCTTTCTCATTGGACTCCTCTTCCTCACTTTATTAAGATTTAATTAAAGAAAAAAAAACACAAAATAATTTGCCACATTTGTGGTCTTAAAAAAAAGGCCATAAAGTAAGAAGAACTGTACTGCTAAGGAATTTATGTCCCAACAAGATTTTACATCTCTACTTAGAAACAAACACAGACTTCTTGTAAGTACATATATGATCGATCTGAGTATTTTTTAATGTTTTAAACAATTTAAAGACATACAGGGAGAAGGAAATTGGCAGCAATCCACTGAAAATAAACAGTAAATCTAATATTTCATGCTTAGCGAGGCCAAATCGGGAACTTTTTAGAACAAGTAATTTAAGCTAAGTATCTATTATTCTGTGGATAAGGAGCATTTCCTCCATCTAATCTATACACATATTGGATGAGAACGTATGTTATTTTAAACCATGCCTCTGCCCTTCAAAGTGCAATAATAGATTATAAAGGAAAAAAAAAAAAAACAAAATTTAAAAGATGATTAATAATTTTGTCTTGTTTAGTCAACAGAAATACACATTAGCAGTTGAAGATCACAGAATCATTAAGGTTAGAAGAGACCATGAAGATTATCAAGTCCAGCCATCAACCCTTCCCCACCATGCCCGCTGACCATGTCCCTCAGTGCCACATCTCCACGGTTCTTGAACACCTCCAGGGACGGCGACTCCACCACCTCCCTGGGCAGACTGTTCCAATGCATTACCAAAGATGTCATATCACCTTTCAAAACAGTATGTTTTTTAAGCTTCTATTCATGGACAGCAGCAGATTTTGGAAGAGACTTCAGTTTAGACTTTGAATCTTTCTATAATATTCTTCAAAGAAAAAAAGAAAAAAACACTGGTTTCTGCTAGCTTATGTCTATAGCAAATTACCCTCCAACAATGTTGTCTGGAGCCTCTCCCTTTAGCTGCTGCAAACTTCTCTGACTCAAAAGCTCAGAGTAAGAGTTGCTTCAAGTAGTTTGAACCAGGAAGAAAACAAAGCAAGACACTCAGGAATGAGTGCAGAAAAAAAAAGGTGCAGATTCATAATGGTTTCCAGAAGGGTTAATGATTCTTTGCTCAGTAAAAGCACTGAATAATAAGCAGTCCACACAAACACTCTCACTTTAAGCAATAGCTATGGCTTTGCAAAACTGCAGGCATGTCTACCTTATGCAATACATCACTGTATCTGAGATACCCAAATAATTTCCAGATGAATTGGTACCTCTGCATGGCTTAGTCCAGTGCTGCATGGAAATATTAGCCTGGTGCCCAAAATCAGAACAGCTTGGGCATGGTACTACTTTGATTTGTCTATGGCTTTTGTTGCCAGGGCTTGTCCATTCAGAGATTTCTCAAGCATTTCTGTTTAATGCTCACTGAATTGCAGACATTTTTCAAGTAGCCTGAAGAATGGATTGGGTTTTTTTCATTGTCCACCGATAGCAACAAGGAAAACTTTGTGCTCTCATCCTCCTAATCAAGGATGCCCAGGAATGATAAGTACCACACAGTCCCACAGACCGCAAGATTTACTTAACAAACATGGGGTTTAAATAAGTAAATAATGAGGTTGTTTGCTTGTGAGATCTAACAATTGTGTTTTCAAACTTCTCTCTTCAACCACAAAGACTATAAATGGACTGAAATAAAATGAATTTCTCATGATAATAAAATTGGAAGCTGAGGCTCTGTGAATATACCAGATGCCAAGTGACTCGCAGTGAAGCTATGAGAGCTGGTAATGCGTGGCTGTTGGGTTCAATACGAATACTGCCCATATTAATAGCAATATTTCCTGAAAGCTTTCTAGTTAAACTTGTTTTCCACATGAAAAACATTGATGCTTCCTGTGTTCCTGAAGTGAATGAGCTGGTCAGTTTGCTTAATTAAAGCAGACCATCAAGAATGTGAGTGTGGCAAAGACCCAACAATTGCTATTTTACTCAACTCTGTGAAGACCGCTCTAGTCTGG
This sequence comes from Numida meleagris, assembly GCF_002078875.1. Lineage (NCBI taxonomy): Eukaryota > Metazoa > Chordata > Aves > Galliformes > Numididae > Numida > Numida meleagris. The sequence continues at coordinate 61,981,666 of NC_034413.1, read as the reverse complement.
GCTCCTGGAAAAATGTTCAGCATCCTTTGATAAGTTAGTTTCCCTGTCAAACGAATGACTTTTTAATGCAGTAAACAGCAGAATCCAGAGAATGTGCCCTGAGAGATCAGTTTAGACTAGACACTGTCTCAGCTGCCTGATGTTTTCCATGTCATTATCATGTTGCTAAACAGCATTATAATCAATGGATTTCATCCCATTCATTTTAAAAGGGCCCTTACAAACCTAGCCAAGTGATCACCATGAAATTAATAAATCTTTAGTTATTCATTTGACCAGGCTATGAGCACCCTGATCCAGCTGCACGTGTCCCTGTTCATTGCAGGGGAGTTGGACTAGATGGCCTTTAAAGGTCCCTTCCAACTCAAACAATTTTATGACTTGCTTCCTAGTTGGAGTGGTACAGACTGCCAGTAAGCTAATTCTTAAGTCTGCTAATCATTTCTGCAGTCATGAATTCACACTAAACAGGAACACAGGATCACTTAAGGCTCGCATACCAACAATCCTCAATGCCTCCCAGCTTGGCGCTTCTCTGTACTGCTGTAGATAACCTGGAGACCCATTAAGCTGTTGGAGTTTTCCAGTGACTGAGTAGCTGAGAGGACGGCTTAAGCACACTTAAAACAGAAGATAAACTTCCAGTGTGATTATCTCTCGCAATCCCTGTCTCTAACAATACATAAAGGAAAGAGAAAGCATATGCTGACAAACGTTAAGTGCTAAAAAGTACACTGCCCTACATTTAACTCAATTATGAGAGAGCCAGAAGAGCCAAGAATGGTCCAGAGGGTCTTCTTCGAAAGCTTTACTAAAGCATCTACCCCAACCATCATTAATGATTGTACATGCACCAGTAATTATTACACATGTAGTCTTGGGGCCACTTCCCCTGAGGGTTAGGATACCAGATTCTATCTCTAGCTTCAGTTGTGCTAGCAACAATGAGTTCTTAACCTCATGTTTTGTCATCAGGTTGACGAGTTACTAGAAAATCCAGGTTAAGTGTTAGACCAAACAGCAGGTCTCCAGCTGGTCATGAGTAAGTCCTATGGAAAAGGAAGGGGAACACATACTTTCCCTGGATTTGTAACATCTGGCAGGATAGTGAGAACAGTGTGAGAACAGCTGTTTGAGAACAGAGAAGAAACACGGATACAGAACAGCATGTCTGCAGATTGTGTGCTGTCCTGCCCTACCTCCTATAAAATTAGATTTATTATATTTCAAATAATATCCTCTGCTCTCTGGCTTTTGCCAGAGCTCCCTGAGGAGCATTTGTATTGGACTGTGTAACTGTGGGGCAGAGCACCATAGGATGGTGTTCTCATCACCCGACTGGCAGCACACCCTGTACCAGGCAGTACTGATGTGAAGAATACAGCCCTCGTGCTGAGAAGGTTGCAAGTGAACTGAATGTAGCTATTAAGGAAATTGTTCATATCTGTTAGAAAATATCCCAAATCTATCTAACACTATAATACAACTGGAATTACGTATGTAGTTATGACTCCGCTTGCAGCAAATCCTTTTCTGCAGTTCTGAGCAATAAATCTAAAATTCAGATGTGTAAGGGCAGAACGATAACCACTATAACCATAACATCTGAAGAATACAGGATACACATCAAGAACAGGGTCCGAAGGGACATCCAGGTCCAGCCCAGTCACTGCTATTGGCAGATAACCACAGTATACAATTCCCTTCACAAAGGAATGAAGCTCCACCTGAAAAATGAACAAAGTACCACACCACAGCTCCTCCTGTAAGAAAGAGACCCAGAAACCTTCTGCCCCCATTACTGAACTCTTTGAATGCTCCCAACTCAACAACTTGAGAACAACTCAAGTCATGTTCCAAATTAGAAGAGCAAATTCAAGAGCACTCAGAAAAAAATACAAGCAGAGTTTAATAAACTCCAGTCAGTCTCACATGTAAAACAACAGGCATAAAAACATTCTCACACTATGCTTCCATATGCTGCTAACAAAGAAAAAAAAACCATGCTGCTAATCTTAAAAAATTAAAAATAAAAGTGTCTGTATTTGAGTAAAGGACAGATGATTAATTACATGCCACAAGAAAACCAAATAACATACTCCACTATAACTGTGCTTTTTGATCTTTTTCCAGTTTGTAAACATTGTAAAGTTTTTCAAGGCAAATGCTCAGCAAATCAATATCTGTGAGCAATAAATCCACTGTACTGAATACGATCTACTAAGAAATTTCATATCCATTGTCCGCAAGTGAGAAACTACTGGAGATTAGCCTGCATCAGTTATTAGAGAAACATCCATATATGAGTTCATGTGAATTTTGGATTTTCAAAATTACTCAGCCAGTGTAAAATTGACTAATCTACAACAGAAAGTGGAAAGTTCCATTCCAAGGCCATTTAAGGCTAAGCAAGTTCATTTTCATATGCTTCCACAATATAAACAAAATAATAATGCGCACAGAGAGCGGTAACTGCCAGAACCAGTCTTGAGGTTCGTGAAGTTTCCAACTACGGGGTCTATGCCTATATCATTAAGTGAATTAAAGCATTCACAACAATTCAATTAAAGATAAATCAAGTCATATTCCTTGTATCCTTTGCAATTGAATTTAACCGTTATTTGAACAAAAAAGAGTACCAAGCCACACATGTCTGGCACATACACAACCCATAACGACACAGAGGGGGATAGTCCTGTAAAGATTCACATCAGCCACTTTTGTAAAAGACAATTAATCAAAAACATTCCTTAGTGACTCCAAAGGAGGATCTTACAATTCAATCGGAACAGGCCATACCTAGGCCTCCTGTACATCTGGAAAAGGCTAAGAATCATGCAACGCGAGAGGAGACATTAGTCTTCCAGTTCAAAGAGTCAGCAGTGCAACAAACCATCACATTTACCTGGAAGACAGGTAAAGCTGAGATGAAATAGGACTCCTGACCCATGGGCAGGGTTTGGAGAGGTGCAGGCGAAGCTGGTTAGGGCCATTAGTGTCCAATAGTGATGCAAGGCTGGTGAGGAGAGGGGCCACTAGGAGAATGGGCTGTTCCTTAGCAGGACTGTGCTGGCCCAGAATAATTTTTGGAGAATTTCTGATGAAACTCTCAATGAAAGCTACTTCAAGAAACAAAAAAATTCCCCATCTACTATAATCTCTATTAAAAAAAATATATAGTCTTGATTAAATCAAAATGTCTGTAGGTTTAAAATAGCACTCAGCATACATCTAAGTACTTTGCTGAATCAGGGCCTAAATGCAAAGTTGTGTTTGCCTCTTGTTTACAGGCAGTGAAGGACAAGCCAATATTTCCAGCAGATCTTTCTCTTTCATGTGTGTTCGGCATGGTGACAGCCAGGGCAAACTGGTGTATTGCCAATGGAGCCAATTTCCACCAGCTTAAGGTTCAGACCTACAGCTGTATTTGTATAACCTCAACACAGCATGAACACAGTTTTTCCATTATAAGTGTCTGTGTATGTGATTCATAGAGTACAGTAAGCTTAAGCTACAGCACATTGAATTATTCCAGACAATAGGCACAACTGTCATCCCACTAGAAAATTAGCGAGATATGTGACGTGACAAGTGGCATTGTACTAATGGCAGAGCACCATTTCTAACACAGTCACGCTGAATTTTCCTACCAAATACCAGAGTAAGAGATACGTGTTTTTCTCCTGACAGATACCAAGCCATAGTCGTGCACATAGTAAGGCATGAGATTCCTATAATGCTGACTAGAGAAGCAATAATTTTACTGTTAAAGATGGGAGAAAATTACAGATACTGAATATGTAAATATGACTAATCTGGGTGCATATCACGCATCCATATGTTTGCTTCACTTTTTTGAACTATTGTGCCTTTCCACCACATTTAGAGGCACCAAGCACTCAGGCATTCTTGGAAAGAATTTTCTGTTCCAGAATGGAAATTGCCTTTCCCAGGCATACATCATCTGCAGAAAATGGCTTGCTACCTAGGTGCAAAGTAATGCACTGGCTGGATAGGAAATGTAATACCAAAAGAGAAAAATAAACAGCACTTGGATGAACAGAAAAAAACAGGACAAATTACAAAGAGATCAGAGTGGGTCCCCCAGATGAGGAAATCTTCCTCTCAGTGTTCTGCACCTGGGAAATCCTTAATAAACACAACTCAGCTGAAAAAGCTGTATGAGTTGAGTGGCTTTATAGGCTATGGTTCTATTTCCTGCATCATGTGTGACATTCCTGCGACTCCAAATAGCTGCACTACAAATAAAACAGCCAGACAGAAGTTTACGGCTTTGCATCGGAAGCATGGCATTTCCCTTACAGAAGTACCCATGTCTAAAGCCTAGAGATACAGCTGTGGGGTACTCGTATGTTTAACTCTCAGCAACTCATGAAACGCTGGGGACAGAGCTGGCACTTCTGTGCAGGGTGTAGGGGTTTCTAACAGCCGTGCTTGCCTGTGCCCATGTGTGACTTTGCAGCAGGGTGGGAGGAGGAGGCCATGAGATGTCCCCAGATGGGAAAACCACCACACAGCAGAGCCCAACCATCACATCAAAATGTCTGTCAGCTGGAGAGACACCTGGATACAGCATCTGGGGAAGAAAATGGCAGCTGCTGATGGCTGTAGACACTCTCTGTAGGGAGTCTCCATGGCACAGGAGACAGGGACACACCTGAGGGACCACCGGTGACCCGTGCTGGAGCAGGAACACAGCAGGAAAATGCTAAGAACCAAAGCATAGCTGTAACAGTGGCAGAAAGAAACTTGTGCAGACATAGCTGCCTGCCACATCACCACAAGTATTTTGATGATGTATTATAAAACACAACAAACAGGCTGCCCAGGGAGGTGGTGGGGTCACTGTCCCTGGAAGTGTTCAAGAATCGTGGAGATGTAGTACTGACATGGTTAGTGGGCATGGTGGGGGTGGGTTAGGAGTTCAGCTAGATGATCTTAAGTGGTTCTTTCCAACATTAATGATTCTAAAAACAGGGGAAATTGAGACTGTTTATTTGTGTTCTACTTTGGCCTATTGACACTATTACTGAGATCAAACATTTGTGTTGATTACCAATAAGGTAAACAAAATTTCTCAAGTTGAGACTGTTTCGCTTGCAACATCTTTTCAGTCATCAATTTCATCTCATCATCCAGCATTGGGATGCCAAGTGATACGGAGTGGCCTTGCAATACAAAAAAGACATTTCTGAATTTGTTTCCATAATGTGTATGTTTACAAGAAGAAAATCCAGAGCAACCTGGTTTAAAATGACGCTGGTGCAACTGGAAACTATCCACAGACCGTGGTCCTGATTTCACCCCTTCAGTCATCACCAACTCCTGAGGATGCAGCTTCTTGACTACACACCCACCACCATATGTTCCCTACAAATAGATACGGTGGCTAATGTAAGATATACTTTCAAGACCCCAAGTTCTGCCAAGCACGGGCTATTTAAAGCATTTTATCCAGGCCAGAAAGACATTCATTTAAGAATAATCCCATATGTACATCTAAAAGATGCTGCACAATAGTCTGTTAACCTCATGCACAGTGTAATTGCAATATTTCCTGACAGCTAGGCTCTTAGCACCTAACCTTGCGGTTCAAAGCAGTAAATAAAAAAGCTGCTTTCTTTTTTTTGTCTGATATATGTTGGCTTCTTTCTTCTCCTTTTCTGTATGCATGGGCTTCCTTGCCCTTTAGAGCATTAGGGTTTTCTTGCCTTCATTAGTTAAAAAAGAATTTCTTGGTTATAATATACTATATTCATACTTAAAAATGAGTTTTAAGTCCGCATTCAGATGCCAAAACTCTTACTCTTGCCATACTGATGGGGGAGCATTCCTGTGCCTCCCAGTGGTGCCAAGTTAGAGAAGCTGAAACAGCCTCAAAATGCTCTATATCAAAATTGGCAACAGAAATTAAAGAGGAAATTTGTGCAAATGCAAAAAAAAATTCTATCGGAACATACTGCCTCCAATTATTTTTGGATCCATTCTAATGTTCATGGAGGAAGCAAGAGGAATAGCAACTGCATATCCAATGTCAGCAGCAGGAAACTACAAATAGTACAGCACACCATGTTCCAGTTCCAGCAGCGGCGGCTTCAGAGCTGTTTCCTTACAGTGAGGCACGGATGCACAGTGAGGCAATTGCTGCCAGAGTTAGGAAACAAAGCAGGAACTACGCCATCACTCGGCTAATGTTCTGCTCTCTTGTTCTGAAAGGTCACAGTCGTGCAGGATGATCCACTGCAAGCTGGATAGTAAGTGCTATAGACTGCTATAACTGTGTTATAGGGCGCACTTAGCATGAAGGAAATGTGCAGGCCTTCCTCATCCCTAGCTGTACAGTGGAGACGATGAGTTGTTATTGTTTTTACATTCTCATCAAAAAGATCGTGTTCATTTCCAAGTGCTGTGAAGGCAGCATATTTAGCTGCCAGCAAAAAAATAATAATAACACAGATTTCATGGCACAGGGCAGGATGACTTAACACAAAAAGATGAAATGCACTGAAATATCTGTTTCACATATCAGATCAGCACTCCCAGCACTCCTGTGTGACCAGAGGGAAGGCAGTTAACACCTGTGGTTTGTAATTCCCTATTTTTTGCTTTGAACCTTGCATTCTTTGTACTTGCATTGTGCTGCTCCAAAGCTGATCCACCTCAACAGCCACCAGACTCTGGCAGATGATTGCCCTTCTTAATGGGCAGCTGTCCTTATCTAAAAAATCAGTGCCACAAATGCCTTCAGAACATTATTATGCGCTTTGCTTGTGGAGGCTGAACTTGATCCAGTCATGGAAGTGTTATGGAAGGAAGGCTGTATCCTCTGATCTGCCAAACCAGCTATGGACTCACAGCAGCAGAAGCAGAAATATCCATGTCAGGCTCCAAAAGGAGCCCTGTCCTTTCCTCCACAAGGACGGAAATGATGGTTGCAACATTCACCCTTAGAACAACTTCCACTGGGAAGACTGCTGATGAATACATATCTAATTACCTCTACCGCTCTGCTCAGCAGGCAAGGCAATCCCACACCTCCTCAAACCAGATGGCAAAAACGGGTTGGTAGCTGCTTTCAGTTGTGGAGCTGCACAAAGCAGTTGGCGTGGACTTGTGAATTCGTTCTGTTGTTATTAGCTTTGTCCCCAGACTTTCTGCTCGTGGATGGAAGGGCAGAAAAGCAAATGTTCATAGTGGAATTGGTACACAGAGGAAGACCCCCTGTGTCCTTTCCTGATAAAAAAGGAAATAGCAGGATCGAAGCTTGACACTGTGAAAGGGCTGGAAGCTCCTTTGGAACATCGCTAATAAAGAAGACATTTTGATTTTACAATCCAATTAGCATAAATGAGCTCTGTTTGTGCTTTGAGGGAAGTTAAAAACTTCTATAATGATATCCTGATCTTGCAAAATCTGTTCTTTCCTACAGATACCAAGGACAGGATCTTATTAAGCGTGACCAGCAGTGGTCAAAGTAATGAACGGTTCCCACAGAGCCCCCCGTGATTACTTCCCACTCCAGCAACTCTTCGCTTTAGATTGGGGGCAACAAACTGAGGATGGCATAAGCAACCTGCCAGAAGTCTACTTTGTGTTAAGCAGAGCAGATGTCAGCTAGCTGCATCTTTAATTCAGAGCTATAGTCTGCAAAGATTGCAAGACCCAGCATGCAGGTTTCTGAACGGAGACATATAGGCTATGCAGGATTCATCTTTCTTTTATAAACGAAGGTCTTTGAAAATAATTTATCCTTAAGAGATATTTCCCCACAGTTCTCCAACAATTCCTTTGTGTCCATGACTTGGTGAGGGTGACTGCAGATTATATACAGTTTAGTTGCATCCTCAGAGCCTGCTAAAGGGGAAGGTGTCGATCGCACTCCGAAATCCCTATAGCACATGACAACTATGCTCACAGCATCGCAAGGGACTGTCAACACACACTCTGTGCACAACTACCCCTTGTTATTTTTCTGTTTCTTTAAAAAAAGTCTGAAACCAGGCAAGCCCGATGGTTTGGGGTATCCATGAGCCTAAGCCCTATTCTGATCTTCAGAAAAAAAAAAAACAATAGGAAAAAATATATTCAGAACATCATGCTGCTTATTCAGCTGCATCAGAGCACCTAATAATAGCTTATCCAAGACATAAAGCACTGATGCACTTCAAGATAGAGCAGGAGCAGTATTCAGCAGCAAAAATTCAATTATTTTAAAGTGCAAAAAAAACTAAAAAACCAGGAAGAATACATGATAGGGGACACGAATAAACACATTGAAAATTAACGATAAACTGCTGTCACAAGAGTTATGGCTGCATACTTTCAGTGCTCACCTGTTGTACTGGAGCCAACGTTTTTCTAAAATGTGTGATATAATTAAATAAAAGTGATTAGAGTTGGCATAGGTTAATTTTGGGGAACACAAAATTTTAAGAACGGATATACAGGCTCACCCTTTGATATGAATTTCCTGTGTTGGTCCTTTGTCCTTGATATTATTAGAAATATTTTACACAAAACATCGTAAATGAAGTAGCATATGCCCAGTACTATACTAAAGCAATTCCAAGCATGTGTGGATATATATCTGTATTCAGCAGGAGTGCTCCCATACCTTTACATCTGCAAGGGCATTTTTTCAACTGCAAAGCTGCATTTTTTTGCTGTAAACACCCAACACCGTAGCCAGACTCAGTATGTTTCTGTGCTAGGTTCAATAAAAATGTGCACTTAACTATTGCTTGTGCACCCAGCTCAGTCTCATGTTTGTACATCATCCATATAATTAATCTTTCAGCGCTTTAGTATTTGATATTGCAAGACAGTTTCTGTCAGTTCAACAATTTAAGGACCTATCTGCACTGATTTTCTGTGTGCAGCCTGATACTATCAATTCTGTCAGAGCAAATACTTCATGTTGAACATGGGACTTGTCCTCTCTGCTGTCATTTTCATTTCAGAGTGGGTTTAAATACAACGGATGGCACAGAAATAACAGGAATGATGGTAAATCCTCAACAATCTTCAATGCACATGGCAGATTATTTGGACTGAAAGTTGACTTCCCATCCCCACACCGACATCCTAAGCCTGACTGTATGAAAGGCAAGAACCCTCAAACAATAAGAATCTCTACTAAAAATGGTACCATATGCCAGGGAAAACTTCAGATTATAAAATAAAGGTGCTTCTTTTTAAGCTAGCAGTACAAGTAAGTAGACACCAGATACAGAAACAAGGTTTTGGGAGACAACAGACACTATGTGCTCTGTGCAAGAGTCCATACGTATGAGAAAACGTAGAGAAAAAGAAGATAAGCAATTTAAAATACGTTAAGTTACTACTAAATGTTGCGATTAAGCAATGTCTGTTCATATAGATAACTATTCCTTTTCAGATCCATAAATACTGAAATCTGTTAATTTCTTCTAAAGCTTAAAAATAAAAACTGTTGTGTCAAGAACATGTTCAAAAGCTGTTTTTCTGACATGAGGAGTATTACAAGCCCAGGCAAATCAGGGTGCCCATAGTGTTGCAAATGTGCACTTACATAACTGAAATATTGCAGAGGGCACCAGCACAGACAGCTGGAAGTAGGGTCCCATTTCTGAAAGTGGGGGGGAAAGCTGCTAATCCAGACATCAGCAAGGCTGGTACCCGAGACAGCAGCTAGAAAAGGTGGCTACACAGATGCCAGAGTAGAACGGGTCTTCCGTTAATTCCAATGGAAGATAAGACTCCCTGTGTTTTACATGACTGGGCCTCTGCTTCCTTAGCAGACACCACAAGGAGACTTCAAAATACTATCAGGTCAGGGGATGCAAATAAAACTAGTCTGAAAGTGAGTGGCTTCACCTGACAAACAGGGAAGAAACTGCTTTGGGCTGAGAGGGCTGAGTATCAACAACAAATCAAACCCTTGTCATCTCTGAGAACTCTTTTTCTGGGGCTTATAGTTAAGGGATTTCATCTGTGCTTAGCTTGATCACTCTTCTAACAAGGCTCTCTGCAAGCACACGCATCTTTACAGACACAGACCCCAGGTCTGTGCCTCTCTGAGGCAGCATCCGTACCCCAGGCCACTATCCTTTGTCTGTACAGGCATTCAGGATGGGCTAAGAATGAAAGTAGCATGCTCCAGTGAGCCTCACATAGACTCAGTCAAGTGTTTCTGCAGAAGACACTAAGCTTATCGACTCCTTTTATTAAGGAAGTCTTAGGGAGCTTACCTCAGGTCTAACAACACCCCCCGTGTTCAAAATCTCCTGGAAAGCTCCTTACTGTGATGCTCACTTACTGCGCTGTTGTGATATCCATGGTGTAAGTACTTAGATGGAAAATCCAGGGCACACTGAGTTCTGTACGCCAGCGCGGTGTTCATGTAACTTCAATGAAATCTAAATCCTACACAAAAAATCCATGTCTAATCCACACTTATTATACCAGCATGATTATTACTGTTAACAGTTAAATACTGTTCATTCAATAACAAATCCTTTCCCAGTGAAACAGCACAGGGGCATATATATTTCTCCTTGGTGTGAAACGCTAAGGACACGCTCTTGTTATTACCCTGATTCTGATTTTTTCCCCTCCTAATACGCCTTCTCCTCAGCCCTAATTAACCACCTCCCAGAACTCACTTTGCAGTAATTTCACATGGCAGCTCCCTCCATCAGCTTCTCAGTACTTTCCTCACTGGTTTCCCACTCTTGCTCCCCAGGACACATCTCCTCTCCAGTAATTTCTAAACCACCATTTCACACAAAATCTTTGAGGTAATTGTGTATACGGCACACAGAAGAGATCAAAGAAAGCAAGGGCTTCCAGCAGTGAAATGAGAGGTGAAATGGTCCTTCACTAAGTGGATTTTATGTCAGTTCAAGTAGACTGTCCCAGGTGCTGTGCCTTTTTGCATTACACAAATCCGTAAGGGTTAATGTGACATGGTATAAATATGAAAGTTCTATCATCTACTCATGGATCAGTTCGGAGTGTTTTGACACTGCTCAAGAAGGAAAAGAAGAGATGAAAGGCTACGAGGAGGGAGGTGAAAATGTTGCTGATCTTTCTAATCTTTCTAATGCTGCTCTTCCATAAAGTCAGCTAAGACACATTTCTTAGAAATACTTCCCCAAACGGCATCACTTGACTAAAGGAGCAGTTACAATTCCTCTGCTTAATGGACTGTAATAAAATAAACTGCATCCCATTAGCTAGAAGGATCATATCATCAGATTTGTAATGCATTTTATTACACAACATGCAGCATCAGAATTTTAGAGAGCAGTATAAAGGGAAGTAATGTATGAAATGGTTAATGTGGATATGTATCATGCAGTCACAAATACACTCCTCTCAAACAGCAAAATATCCATGTTGCTTTCTTACTACCGCCTTTCTTTACCTAATCCAATGGGTAGTTTCCACATTTTGCATTCTGTTTTCCATCAAAATTATCCTGCATCTTTCTAGACAAGCAGCTTATTCAGCTTTTATTCTTTCTGAGAAACATAAACTTTTAGTAGATGCAATAGTCCAATAATGGTGTAAGCATGGTTCAAACACTCAGATCAGATACTTATTGGATAGTCTCTCTCATTGACTTTACCATGGAGCCAGAGGTTCTCTGTATTCTTCTAGACTAAGTCTGTGTGGTGTTGAGTTTGATTCTAAACCAGGAACATTTTATCTGGTGCTTCAGATTAACTGCAAATGAATATCCTGCTAAGTGGTGTTTCCTCCTTTAGGAACCAAATGCCCCATTATTTATTTGACTACATGGAGACTGAATCTAATAGAGACAATCTGGTAGAGCAGCTCGTTAGTTCCCTTATTTAAGTAGATCAGTCAGAGGGAAAGCCTTGAAGCAGCACTGCATGTGAGGAAGGAGAGATGCAGCCCCATGGTGCCATGGTCTCACTGCCCACATCTGCATGGCGATGGGACGCAGAAGAGTTGGTATCCCTATTGTTTCACCTTATACCTCCCTCATCCTTTTTGCTTAGTCCTCTCCCCTCTCCAAATTGTCTTTTACCACAAGAAACTCACAATTTTATCACATTCTGATCACTCTGATGCTCACTAAAAAACTTTCCGTCCTCCCAGATTAGTCACAAATTCTGCGAGATGGAGGCAAGAGCCGTGGTGCAACAGGCAGGGCTGTGCTTTTCAAAGGAAGATTTAGTATGGATGAGGCAGAAGGTTTTGAGTGCAAGCCTGCTGCTTTGCTGCCCACTGAAGACTTGATGTGGCCAGTGGTTTGCCACTAGACTTTCCACAAAGCTGGTCCTATCCAAACAAAATGTTTCTCCCACCACAAGCTTCCAATGAAACTCACCCGTTGCATTTTCCACCTACCACTGCCATTTTTTGGAGTTTGTGTTGTGGATTCTGCGGGAAGGCAGAAGGGAGAAGGGGAGATGGGGTACACATGACCATGTTGGTTCTCCTCTGGCTCTCATAAGAGGTTGACCCTAATCAGAAAGAACAGCCTGCACTTTCTTTGCTTTAGTGTTAGAGGTTTGCCATAGAGATCCTTGGTTCAGTCCAGCTGATGACAATATTGTATACATTTAATGTGGACAACACTGATTACATCATGATAACTGCTTTTCATTCACATACATGCAGGGGCAGTAAAATTGATATGGAACAAACCCAAAACAATGGGGAAATTCCTACAAAAGTCAATTTGGGTGCCAGTTACAAATGATTTCCAGAAGGGCCGCAAAGTGCAGAATGTAGGGATAATTTTTTGTCTTTTTTTGGTATTTATTCAAGCACAAAACATGTGGACTCTTGCCTGAATTGTTCTCCCTGTCCAAATTTCAACCAACCAATTAACATTTCTTGGATAGTTGCAATAGTTGGATTTACGTTCATTGTGGGTTTTTTGTTTTATACAGTAATCAGTTTGGACTGGACTACATTTATTCATGTTACTGATTGCTAAAATATTTTCCTTGTTACCCAGTAAAAACACAGTGAAGGATCAGTTCTAGTTTCAAAATTATGTACATATATATGTATGTACGTATATTAGTTGGTGAGGAATGAATTTGTTAAGCAGTGAGGGTCAGGGCTGCACTCGCAGCTGAAATGTGTTATTTATCAGCAGATCTTTGCAGTCAGCACTGCACAGCATGTGAACTTCCTCGCACCACTCTGCCAAAGCTCCCCATGGCTGACCTGCCTGCTGGCTTGAGCTTCAGGGAGCTCCCAGCCTCCAGCTGGTGATTCCATCTTTGTGCTGCCTGTGCCTGAGGCAGAACTCAGCTTTGCCTTTCCTTCTGCCCCAGCACAGGATAAGAAAATACCAAAGGTCTGTCTCTCTCCCACAGGTACAAGTGGGAGAAGCCCAGAGTGTGACTGCTGCTGCCCCCTCCTTTTATTTACCAACAGACTTTCTGTAAGCTGTAATACCTGTAGTTTGAATAATCCATTTGTCCAGCCACTGACTGTCATTTATAAAAGTTCCTACAGAGAGGCTCTATAGAGAAAAAAAGTGAACTGATTTGCTTTGAACATTGTGGTTTGAAAATGAGCCTACATGAATATGCTGTGTGTTTTTCCATCTTGTGTCCACCCTCCCTCCTTTTTTTTTCCATCTTATTTTTAATAATTTTTCAGGCAATGAGGACAGCTGAAATTTTTAAAACCAGAGGTGTCCAGAAAATGGAAAGTCCTTGTCCATTTTCACCTTATCAGGACTGGTTTCCTAAAATATCACCCAATGAGTATACAGGATATTTTAAAAGGCCCTAAAACCTTATTTATATTCAGAATATTATGTTGGAGTTTGAGCTTTTATGGAGTATTAGAGTTGTCATTTGATTAGCACTAAATGACATTTCCAGGCTGCGGGGTGAGAGCTGTGCCTCTCCCCAGGAGACGAAGACCATCCTGGCTCCGCAACCGCACTGAACAGTAGAGGGTAGAGTTCAAGCGAGCAAATGGAGGTACCAGGAAACTTTAAAATTCAATACAGACAGACTGTGGTGGATATTTATACAGTGGAGGCAGCTCTCAGTCTGGATTTTGCTCTGAACTTTTTATGAGACTTGTACTTTCCAGTCTCAGATGGTCAGACTACTTCAAAGAGATCTGCAAAAGGAGAACAAGCACATTAATATTTTACCTACATGCCAGTCTACCTATGTGAAATGCAAAGTAAAAGGATCTGCAGCCTTCTCTGCAAGAACATTAGGGAGAATTTCACAAACTGAAAAGATTAAAAATACTGATTTGAGAGTATAAAGCAACAGCAGAAGTAGATGAGGAAAGACAAAGAGATCTGTTAAGAAAGGCCAGAGTAAGACTGTGTTTAGTTATGAGAGGGAGGTGAATAAGAGTTATCTAGAAGATCAAAATGCCAGTTTTGTCAATTGGAAATTGCTTGAGACAGCCAGTATGAAAAAGGCAGGAATCATGTTCTCACTGCTTCTGTCCTCACCTCTGAAGTTCCACCTACCTGCTGACTTGCCTAAACCTTACACTTAACCTCACAATAACACACGCAAAGAACCCAGCTGTCACACTGCTCAGGCTTGTATCACACCACCCATTTGCCCTTGTTCAGGAGACAGAAAGGAAAAAGTATTTTGGAAACTTCGACAATATAGAGTGGTGTTGGGCAGCAAGAACTTCATGCAAACTGATTCTATCTGAGAGCTTTCAGTTGAGAAGGTTAATAATATTAGTAAGTAATCATCATTAGTAAAAATAAAAATTTCTGTTAGCAAGCACTCATCATCTGAAAAATACCAAAGAAATTGAAAATCCAAGCTGACCGAACTGCAGCCACCACTGGGAAGGACAGTAGAGTTGTGAGCAATCTGCTTACAGCAAGTCACTCACAAGGAAAAGGGAGAGGAAAAAGAAATTGTAGGATTTTGAAGAAAAACAGCTCTTACGCATTCTTGAGTGGTACTACAGTGACTCTGATTTTAGAGAGACTCATCCGAATTCAATGTTTTCCCAGTAGGAGGATTGATTACACAATGATGGAGCCTTTTCAGCCATAGTATCCCTTAGAGATATTTAGTACATGCTTCGAAAACCTGTGCCTTTCTCTGCACTACTGAGGATTGTATTTGCTTCCACAGTGTGCTTATCCCTGACATCTAAAAATGATATTAATTTACAATTAATATTAATATAAATTGATTAAACAGATCATTCCCTATGGAATGCCCTGTCGGATGATATTTGCATTTCTTTTGCTGTCCCTCCTGGGCCCAGACAGACACAACAGTGAAACAGCTGTCTCATACGCTAAGTGAAGACGCAGAGTTTGGGGCTTGTGATGGATGTACAGACTAGATAAACATGAGTCTAAGAGCTCAATACCTTCTACTAAGAATACGCTAGTTCTATGGCCTAGAATTTCAAATGTGCCGTGAGGACTTCTCCCAAACCACCTAATGAGATGCCAAGTACCTCTGTGTTAAGAAGGAGAGACTGCCAACATTCCAGCATGACATAGTTTTCTAAAATAAATTCACTGAAATTGGTGCCTGCAAATGCTTCCAGTGGCAAGCAGCAGATGAACTGTAGTAGTAAGAAGACTGCTTTATTGTGCATTGCTGAAATTTGAAGGGGTTGTTGCATATGAAACCTTGTGAGGGAACTCTGTTTTTCCTCCAGTCATTCCAACAAATGTGACAAACTTCTATGCTTTGCTTGTAGGGAACTTCCCCATCTGCTACAGGTTCCCAAATAAGTATCTTCTAAGGAGAGAGGGGATGGGGAGGTAGCTGCAGCAATACTGCACCCTTGTTGAACTACAGCTTCCTAAAGCCATGTTACCCACCAGTGCTTCTGCTGCTCTACATTCTTTGGTATTCTGTATTTCATTTTGCAATCATCTATGTGCTTTCCAGGCTGATACAGCACATTACAAATATCTGAGAATTACGAAGTCGCATTGCAATCTCTATGGAATAATTTAATGTTAAATAGTTTTCAAATAAGGTCTTACGTTGGTGACCAGTAATCTTGCCCACTGATTCAGTGTCAGGTATGAACTGAAATGCCATCCTTATGTGCTGTTTAATGCAAAACAGCCAGAGTGAGTTTTGCACCCTGCCATCATTTCAGAATGCTTTCTCTTGGTCTGTTTATATGTTCAACACAAACACATTCTCACATCTCCTGCTGCAGGAACTAAGGGGCCATGTCCTTGGTACTCAGTTCCACTGCTAAAGATTTTACCAGTTGCAAATCCCGAAGTGACTTCCTAGGAAAGGGAAACTAAACATGCAGTTTGGGATAACAATTAGGAGGATTTAAACAACAAATTTCCTACAGGCTCACAAGAAGTGCAAACAATAATCATAATGAATCAAACCTTAAAATCATTCTTCATTAGCTGCTGTGACATATAGATAAATATATTCATAAGTTTAGTAACAGAAACTTAAAAAATACTGATTCTCATGCTAACGTGTATTAAATTACCCACTGTGACACAAAAAAAAAAGCAGATTAACTTTCATCAGAAGTGACATAGGCAGGTTATTTGTGGATGTCATTATGCCTGCTACATCCAACAATTAGTTCAGTCAATTTGGTTTACGAGTCTTATGAAGTACATCTGCTGGCAACGTGAGATTTACACCTGTGATCAATACCTCATGCGGCTAATTACAGAAAAAAATGGTCACAGTGCTGTTGTGATAGTAGAGGTAAAAGTAAGAAGGAAACAGAATATTCCCTACCTTCTCAGCATCTTGCTCAAAAAGCCGGAGTTGAAAGCATTGGTCTAGTTTCAACTTGCGGACATGCCACATCTGATGCAAGTGTTGCCGGGTAGAATGCAGCTTGTCTAAAAGGCTGGTGATCTTTGGCACAAGACTTTGAAAATCCGCACTTCCAGGAATGCAGTTCCTACCGGAAAAACCATCACTGCACCTTATGCACTGTAATAACCTCTGACCCTCACGGTCCAGTTCTTCCACAGGAGCTTTAATCACTTTTTTCTTAAGCTGTGTGTGCTCATCAATCAGCCTCCTGGAGCCCTCAACGTCCACTGGAAACTCCTTCCTTGCCAACATTTCCTGGAGGTCCTCCAGCCTTGATAATAAATGGATGGCACTGTTGAAAAACTCTTCCAAGGAGACACGCAGCTCTATCCATTCATCGTGGTTGTAATCCAAGGATCCTTCAAACTCATCTGTCAGTTGGGATGGATCTACAAGTTTTGCCAGGCCTTCAACGGACACCATACTTGTCTAAGGAAGAGAAAATGACAGCGTTTGAATTAATGACTCTGACCAGAAATAATGGGATAATCCATAAATAGCACGAGAGGATTATTTTCCTCATCAATACATAATTGCAACAACATCAACAAAGATGCTGAGGACTATGGTTAACTTTAGAGAATTAACAGATTGAAAATGTTTCTATTAATGACACTGATTGTTTTTATTTATTCAAAGACGTTATTTACTGGAATAATGTCTGTCTTTTTAAATCAGTCTGTGTCAAAAATATATCACGAGAATACTTCTGTCATTGATTATTTTAACTCACTTGAATACGGCTGACTTCTTGCCATCTCTGTTGAATATGTGATCATTTATGAAATAGGTGTTACAGGAATTCTGTGACTTAAATCACATTCAAGCTAGTGTCTGTACTGCAGCAAACATTTTAGGCACTTAAACTACAGCAGGTATTGTGAACTGCCAAAACACACGGTATGCTGGTTTTTTTTCTCTTCCAGATTGTTCCAGTTTGCTTTTGCCACAGGCAGAGCTCTTTCACATTAGTAATTTCTAATTCAATTAAGCCAAAATCAATGCAAAAGTGAAATGTCACTGAAGTATTAACAATTAGAATTTATTGCTAATAGAAAGAACGGCTCATGAATCCATGAATCATACACAATCAATGAGAGATGGTTTTAATTTATTTAGACTCAGTAATCAGAGGTACAGAAATGCACTGGGTGCCTGGAAAACAGCTTTCAGTTTAAGGACCCAACAACATATGGCTGTTCCCATTTTTTAGACAAATTAATTTTTTTTTTCTGAAGTATGAGCATAGAGTTTCAAATGTTACTACAGATATTCTGTGCTGTCATTTAACACCCAAGTTGGTGGCCCTTAAAGAATTGCAGTATTCACCAGTGGCTGCCCATCTATTCCCACAAAATCAGGCCTCTAAGGAATGTCAGAGTTTGTGCTCTTCAGAGGCAGATGCACCCAGTAATCACAGAAATCTTGTAAATGTCATCTACAAAGACAAATACTTAACTTCTGTCCATTATCCTGAACTATGTCCAAAATAACAGTCTTCCCACTGGTTTTAAGTTAATAATAGGCTTTTCTTCCAATTTTTATCCATCTGAAAATATCAGGCATTCTGCAATGTATTAAGATGGGAATTCTACTGAATATGTGCTCAGTAGAAAGAGTATTTTAAAGTGCTTCTTCAGTGTCCTTCGGTTCGGTGAAGAGGGAAGTGCCAAACTATGGGAATATAAGTGTGCAGCTTCAGAGGGATCTCAAAATTCAAAACCTCCAGACACTAACCCCTTGAAAAGAATTAAACTTAGATTTTAACTGCCTGACAAGAAAAGTATTCTCTTTGCGGCCACACCTGGGCATTCCCCCTGCAGTTCTTCAAGCTAATGCAAGCATTGCTCTTATCACGCTGAGAATTCGGCATGACAATACAGCAGAAAGGCTTTTCATTAGGAGACTTCTGTAGCAAATTTCTTCACTCAGATTTGTTTCTCCAAGGAGATTCTCATGCAAACAACCTGAGTTACGCAGGTATGCACAAGACAAAGTAAAAGTAACTCAGGCGTTGCCCACTTTTCTTTTAAAATTCACTTTAAAGAGCACTACCCACTATTTAAGCCCTTTTGGAAGGAGAAATAAAAAAATCTTGAAAGCACCGCTGGATTAATGCTAACCAAGCTGCCAGACCCATTCCTCAAAATGGCAGGATGTTCTGGAATCCACGTAGGTTAACAAAACCTTTTCCTTTTTTAATTTTTTCCTGAGTGTGATGAACTGCAGGGCATGTTTCTCTCTCCAGACTGTAGCACAAAATCGTTCTGCCAGAGGTTCCCAACACAATATCCAGATCATTAGCCTCCACCAAGGGCCATACTCTGTCCTGGCACAGGCATAATGCTTCCATTAAGCTCAGAAGTAGAATTTGGCTATAAAACAGACACTGGCAACTGTTTAGTTTGTAGATGGGGTGATTCAACAGAGGCTTCTATTGCCTTCCACTGCACCCTCTTCCTGCTGAGTATCTAGTGCTTGGTCAGAGCTGTGGGAAAGCACCAGGATGGTTTAGTGAAAAGCGGGTGCATGTGTGCTGCCCCATATAAATCACATAAATGTGAGTCATATTAACCTGTGATGCTTATTTGATATTCACAGTTCTTACACAGAGAGCAAGAGCTGCCCCAGGCCCTACTGATATGCAATAGCAACCGCAGGAACCCTTTAAAACAGAAGCTCATGGAGAGTGGAGGCTATACTGCAGTGGATCAACAGGACTGAGTTTCAGAGCTGCACATTCAGAGTCTGAAATTAGAGGATTGCTAAGTAAGAGAGCCAACTATATACTTGTTTATCAGCAAAATAAAAAACCAAACATGATTAATTAATGGCTGGGCATGATGATATATGAGCACTTCACATGCCTGAGCTTTGCTTCTCTTTGGGTGAGAAGCTGAATTTCCCAGAATGCTAAAAAGCACTACGAGAATATAGCTGGTTTGTCTTCATCAGTTGCAAAGTGAGTAAAAATCCCTTTAATTATGCAGTGTTGTATATTGGTTACCTATCAGAGAGCCTGCCTGAGGCAACTTATCATTAACAAGAATTGTTTTTGTTAGCCCTGAATTGTAAATCTCAATTAAATTAAAGTGGCGACAATACATAGACAAATTTAATCTTAATGTCTTTTATTAAAAGAGCCATTAACTGAAGTTGCATAGAGGCCAACTAACAAACTCATACCCATGCATTTCCAACTACAGAACTTTGTCTTTAGTATTTTGATTCATTTGGTGCTTGTTTGCTTGGGTATTTTTTGTTTGTTTATTGTTTGTTTTTCCTAAAATAAACAAAGGAAAGGCTGAATGCAACACCATCAAAAATAAAACTCACAGAAAAACCCACACCAATGTGAACCGTGCATGTGAACATCACCAAGGTGAAACAAGCATCCCATTCCACAAGTGTGCTCAGAAGGCAACCTGGTGTCAGAGCATGCACCTTTGGGAAGCAGTCCTCAGATACCATTTTTTCTCTCAAGGACAAGGCTTGAGAAATTTTTTTTCCCCAAAGAACATTTCTTATCAGGAATAATGCTTTGCCATACATACATGGCTCTTACCTCAAAGATGAACTTGGAACTGCCGAAGTTCGTTTTCTGCTTCTGCCAGAAATTATCAGGTTTTATAATCAGGGCAACATGAATCTCGGCAGGAAAGGCTTCTTGAAGGGTCTTTAGTAGAGGCTTGATCAAATCCCATTTTGATCCCCGCATATCAATAATAACAGTGAATCCTCGTTTACAGACATCTTCGCTGTGGGAATAAAAGTATGTCAAGATAATTAATATTGCGGGCAGTCACACTGAGGTTTAACTTTTGTTGCTAGCATTCAGTGCTGCAGAGCAAAGCAAGGGATGATATACTTCAAACTAAAAGGCAAAAGAGTACAGCATCAAAGTTATATAAATTTTAAGAGTTTTTAGCCATAATCTACTCTACATGAAGTCAAGTGTACACTTTACAGTTTAATCTCTTATTTCCTAAGAACGGGCAATTCAATTTTTCACTGAAATCACGTCTACTTTCACACAATCAAAACCAGAATCAAATCTACCTATATAGTACCTGAATATACGTGTACAACAGATTCTGCTTTCAATTTCTTGAATTTAATTCACAATCAGAGTCAACAAGCAGGATCCTGTGCCTTAATGTTACTGGCCCCTCATACATTTGGGTGCTTTCATTTTTAGAGGCCCCACAAAGGGCTTTTTAAAAATGTGCAATTTCCAGAAAAATGCCTGGCAATTGTTCCCTGAAAGGAAGGTCCTTGTGACTCACTACGTGCACTGTTAAAATTGAGGCCCTTTTCCCTCCTGATCGATCTTCCAAATGTTGCTGGGCTTTTTAAGTCTGTGGTCATAATTTTCTGCCAGCCTGTGCTCCTCACTTCTCAAATGTTAAAGATGGCTGTCCAGCCTCATCCTTAGTGATGTGTATGGAACAAGAGCACCACAGCACTAGCTTGCCACATGCCTTCCCTTTTTATTCATAAGAGAGGAGAAAGGATGAAAGAACATGTTGATTCAAGTCAAATCTGGGCAGCTTTCAGAATAGCTTTTCCAGGGACACAGGACTGCTTCTCAGAAAAAGGGATATGGCTTAAAAGCGTCATCCTCCATCTGCAGCATCCAAACATTAGATTAGAACTGGGAAGGGTTGATTCCTCTGACTGCCCAGCCAATAAACCTGCCATGCATGGCACTGAACTCAGAGAACCAAGATGTCTTCTGTGGGCCTTGGGCAATTGCATAAAACACGAACTTTCAACCTCAAGTAATATTCTTGGTATGTTAATGACTAAAATTCATTGCCAAAGCACTAAAAATGACAGAACGGCCTAATTGCTGATGTTATATATATTTTTAAAGATGGAATAAAGGTCACAGCCATAAGAAGATGCTGAAAGAAAAGAATTGTAGAAAGAAGAAAGGACAATATAAAATGAAGAAGAAACACGGCAGAACATGAATCTATTTTGTATAATGAGTGTAACAGGCAGTCACAGAACAAGAGATTCTCTTTAGTACATGAATACAGCACCCTTGGCCTTTCTGCAAACTGGCCATCATTACAAATAGCTTCATAAAGGCATAAGTGGACATAAAGGCATATGTAAGATACTTAAAAATAGCAAATGTTGATATAGATATCATTAGAGAGAATCCAAAATATGATGAAGACATATATTATTAACCATGTTTATAATGTAGAATCATAATACTCTGTTTAGCCTCCACATGAAGACTCTCAGTGCACACAGAGGATTATTTTCACTATATTCTACCTCTCTGAATCCTTAAAACACTTTCTGCAGTTAAGATCTAGATCACACATATCTCACTAAAACAACTTTGTAAAACTCTCTAAATCAAAGATGGAGCATTTTTCATAGGAGGCACACTAGATTAACATCTATAGCTTAAAAATGAAAGCCCTTGGTGAGTTCACTGAGATGTAAAAAAGTTTGTGCACAGACTGCCCCACAGCAAAGGGTTTTTTGCTGTGTTAAGGGAAGTCCCTAACTTGTGTAGCCTCTATTCAGTGCCAGGAAGAAGCAGTCATAGCCAACAAACTTGGACCTCCACCTTATTGGCACACTCAGGGCATGCTGCAAAGAAACATAAGGCAGACCAGGCACTTCCAAACACAGTTAGGAATATAGATCTTTTTATTCTCCTTTTACCTAGTGCTGAAAGGTCAGACATCTGATCCTGCCATAACTAATGCCAAAAAATGCTGTCAAAGAAGCTTTGTTGGTGTTGCTACTGCCTCTTGCCCTTTGGAACTACAGCTAAGACAAAGAACCAAATCAGAAAGGACCTGAATAGGGGTTTTGTGATGTTTTTTTCTTGCAGACCTTTACAAGGTCTTCAGCAACTTCTGCCAATTCACCGAACCTTGTTATACTGAATGACTGATTTTTCTTCAAACATTTGACACAGAGATCCAGTAGCCAAACAAAGAAGGAGATGTGTTTAAGTATTTATTTAGATAGTAAGCTCTTTAGGGCAGAAATCATCTACCATGCTGTGGTTTTCTAAGGAGTTTGCCTCCAGGTACCTGCACAGACTTTAGCTGCTTAGAATTAATTAGAAATATATATATATATTTGAGAAACTATACGTGCAAATCCAAATAATTTTATAAAATATTTAAAAACAGTTTGTAAAAGCACAACTGAATGTGGATGTGAAAGTACAAAAGGCTTACATAAATGTGGGGACATCTTGTAGTTTAAAAAAAACAACACTGAAAATGACAATATTTAAGTCATAGTACCCCAATACCAACAGCCATTGACAGGGTTCTAAAACAAGCCTCATTTGTAGACAACAAAACACCCATAAATTCTGGAGAGTCAGAGTAATCTGTGAACATTTGTCATCCTTGACAGTCAGTCATTTTTCATCAGTTACCTCAATATGTAGAGGAAATGACCCTAGGTTCCTTTTGAATAGTCTAGCCACGCTTATTAAATTTATTGTTTAAAAGCAACAACGCAAACACTCCCCAACTTAGCAATTGATCGAGAAAAGCATCAGCAGCAATGAAACTTACTTCGCACTGCCCAAGCAAGGCATGCCATATCCCTGACTCTCAGGAGGCTACAGCAATCCACATATCTATTATGTACAAGCAATCATTTCAGGATGGCAATTAATGTTGATTGTGGTGCTTAATTTTTTCCGGTATCGATATTTGACCAGAAACTGGAGAAAACACTCAGATCAAGGTATTTGGACAATCCATCAGCCTTTTGGCTGGGCTCATCTGGACTTGATTTGCAGTGGTGAGCAGAAAATACCTGATAGTTGATGAGTCATTTCAGTTGCTACACTGCTTTTAAACAAAGACTGAGACTATCTTCCAAGTTTACTAAAAATATCCGGGAATATTTGTAAAAAAAATACTTATGATATGTTTGTTTGGTTTTTTTTTTTTTCTTTTTTAAAAGAATAAATCCAATACTCAAAAGCAGATGTGATAATTTTGTCAAAATAAACCCCTCTATTTTGGTTTCTAGGGTGCTTTCACAAGGTTATTTTCTCAAATTTCCTCTTTAATTCAGGCACATTCTAAATTGTGTTTTCTTTGGCAAGAGCCGACTTGCTGGGTACCAAACAATATTGAGCACTTCATGCTTTCTGATTAATCTTTGAAAAAACTATAATTGATTATATGTATTTTTCATCCTTACAATTTGGCCAAAGCTTCTGGCATTTAGATGCTTCAGCACTTGATTAGCTGAAATAACACAGTATCACCATTCCCATTTTGCAGTCACGAGTTAATGAAAAAGCAACACATTTAGCACGCCTGTTTGGCCACTGAAACCACAGATCTGACATACATGGCATCTCATTCAGAATATGATTTGTTAACAGGGAGAGCAAGATCTCCTTCAAGGAGGGTCAGCGTAACCTTGTCAGGAGACACTCTCCGCATTACAAGTAGCTCGACGAGCATCAATTTGTACGTACAAAATCTGCAGGAGATTATTTATATATATGCAGGAAATTAATTATTTTTGAGATCGCCATTCCGTTGACAAATGTGGCTGTAATCAGTCAATTGATTCACTAGCTGAGGGTGGAAAAGGGAGAGGAAGAGGAGAAAAATCAGTGTGTGACAGCCTCCCAAAGGCCTCATCTCATACTGAGACCAAACTAACACTCCTGACTAGTTTCCATATGCCAAGGATCACTTCAGTAACTAAAACGTTAACATGTTTTATCTACTGCAATTGTTTATCCATCTTGTCTGAGGTTTGTTTACACAGCTTGAAAATGAAGCTGGCTGGGGACGTTTATAATCAGTGTCACTTACTGGCTTTACTAGTTTGGTTCTTCACTACCAAGTTGAGCCTGAAGATCATCTTGTCAACAGAAATAGTTATCTGCTTTGATAATATGCTTTGCAGCGCATTTGGAGGACAAGATAGTCCTTTCTTATAGACTTATTTATCAAGCACTCTTGAACCCGCATTATTTATTAAAATATTTGACATTTAATACTTCTCAACAAATTGTACCACGCTCATTCCAATTATCATTCCAATTATCATTCCAATTAGTTCCTGAACACTCACACTGCCAGTGTTGTCACCCGCATTGCCCAGTGGCTGTGGCTGTTGGGCGTGCTGGAGCAGTGCACCTGCCCACAGATCCCAGGACTCCTGCTGATCCTCATATCTTCTTATGTGCTGGAGCATCAGCACCAGGGAAATGCACATCCCGAGAGCACCATTACTCTAGAATAACAATTCCAGGAAAGCTCCTACCAGAGAAGTTCAGCTACCTAGAAGTATGTAGGTAGACAGGCTTCAGCCTAAATTTTTCCTTTTATGTTTTCTTACTTGGTTTCACAATGCTTTTTTGTAATTAGAAGAGAAACAGCCATCCAGCCCCCATTTCCAATTAATCCTTTGCTCCTTACTGTGACCTAAATTTGTTTCTTCTCTTGCAGCATTGAAAAGGAAATATTCATTCTCTTTTTTAAAACGAGAAAGAAAGAAATCCAAGCCAGTTTCACACTGGCTGGAGCTGGACATAAAGCAGCCACGCCGAGAAACTTCAGTGACATCTTGTAAAGAGACTTGGAGCCGGTGAGGTCTGGTCAGAGACAAAACTCTTGTCTCTGGTTTCCAGCCATTGCTCTCAGGGGACATGAGGTGTGACTGCAAATGGCGCTGGAATGCAGATGCCCGGGCTGCACAATGTCCACATTCAACCCCTAGTTTTGGCCACTTGTCAACAGGAGGGAACGGAAAAGCAGAAAAAAAATATTTTGGCAGAAGCTTACTGGTGCCAGAAAGGGTGCTTCTGCTATTCTCAAGCAAGTAGCTCACTCTGGTATTTTGATTTTTCCTTGTAAGAGAAGAGTTCTGAAGGCAGACTGATTATGCTGTAAAATGCTGTAAGCTGGGAAGCACTCAGACACACCTTGATGTCAGAAAACCTTTTCTCAGTATTTAACTATGATCATGTGAGATCCAGAGTGTCTACAAGAGGTGCAGGTCCTCTGTCAGGAGAATCTGTCAAGATTCAGCAAAGTCACCTTGTGTTGTCTCCTATCCAGGCAAAAATGAAAAATTTATATCTCTGTCATTACAGACTGGACCAGATCTCTGCAGGCATTCATCTTCTTATCTAATTGAGCAAATAAATATTATTTGAGACGTTTTCTGTCTTTATTCAAATAGCAAAGATACAAAACACAGCTGTGTCCAAGAATGCATGATTGCAGCTATTAAAGCCAAAACTGGAGGATGGATATTATGATTTTTCACATTCCTATTAACTTTCTGCTGGTAAATGACGCCTGCATACAAACCCATTTTTACCCTCTTCCCCTTTTGTTGTTTGTTGCATGTCTACCGTATTTGGATCGATATTTGGCAGGTCTTCCATGAAACAGCTGCTGAGAAATATATGAAATTAATCAAAGCTTTGTTTTTGTTGATGCTGGGCTACATTTAAAGATTTGTTACTACAACAAAGAAATATTCCAACAGTACCACTCAGCTCTCTCTTGAGCCTTTAAAGTCTTATATTAGGGATGAGTTAGCAGAAACAAAACAAAAAAATGATTTACTAAATGAAAATATGCTATTTGCTGAAAAAATAAATATTATAGTTGTGTTGAAATATAAACACACTGTTCTTGAAAAGGTTTGGGTGAACAGATCTACTGAAGAACACGTTTGGAGATTCAAATTCAATGGATTCCAGGTGAGAAGCAAATATGCAGTTGTGCTTAGTGCAGCCAAACTAGTTAGATTTGATTAAAAAAAATATATATATGCCTGTATTTTAGTACTTTCATAGTTAAGGTAAGGAGACCATAAAGTCCACTTCATGTGCAGTCACTATAACATTTTGTCTGCAACACTGCCAGACTTTTATATAAGGTAAAGTATACTCGAACTGGGTAATGACTGCTTAGGGCTCTTCGACCTAAGTTCCTGATTTATCATTTCAAGACATCAGTTACTTAAAAAGTGAGTTAATGGAGAGCAGCAGCAGCTCCAGGAATTGGTCACCATAGTAAAACATTGTTACCCAAGAATGGAAAGTATCCAGATTGCAATGCATACATTTCATCGAAACATGAAGGAAGGCAGAGTTACCCACAGTGGAAAGACCTCTTGTAGTATAAATAAGCCTGCAAGCATGTTTGATTCATGCATATTTTGTTCAAAGAATGATTAATGTAGATTTAGGCAATAGACAGCAGCACCTGGTGAAATCCAATATATGTCCATAGACAGACACTGTGCCAAGTCCTGTACTGAAGCCAGCAGGTATAAGCACTCTGGGAATAACACACTTGATCCAGGGCTCAACT
This sequence comes from Numida meleagris, assembly GCF_002078875.1. Taxonomy (NCBI): domain Eukaryota; kingdom Metazoa; phylum Chordata; class Aves; order Galliformes; family Numididae; genus Numida; species Numida meleagris. Next base: position 61,954,485 of record NC_034413.1, on the reverse strand, counting down.
GAGCTCACAGATGAGTATAGGAAAAAATGCTCTTCAAAGATACTGAAATCACTGTCTCTAAGTAGTATTGACATTTCTTGCAGTAAAGCACTCATCAGACATCATATGCTGCTCCTGGCGCTACAGGAGAGCAATGTACATCCATATAGTGAAGAGCTGATTGAAGTAAGGAATGAGGGTGAGGGGAGAAAATACACTTTGATCCAAAATAAGATGTTTCATTAAGGTTGTATGTTCTCATGAAAGTGTGTACTTAAAACCCATAACAGGATTTTATATTCTGTTTGGGCCTTTTCAGATGAAATGTCTTTATTTTTCATTTTGATCCATAGCTTCCAAACAGACCTTAAATAGAAAAAAAATTTCCTCAAAGCAAAATATCTTTGTCAATAAAATATTTTGGAGGTACTTTTTGTTGAGAAATTTCTGATGTTTGGGGATTTTTTTTCCTTATTTGAAATCTGCACTTCAAAAGAGCAGACAGATTCTTCCACGAACAAGTATCTAGCTTCTACCTATTTGCACTGCAGAGTTCAGCCCGTGAGTTGCCTAGAAGTGATAGAGCCATTGTTTGAGGGTTACAGGATTTTGGCTGGAGTCCACGTACTTGTTTTATTTCGGGGCACGTGCTGAATTCAGGTGCATTCCTCAGGAGGAAAGGTTGAATACTACAGCCCAGAAACACTCTGTGGTCCCTGCAATGAGTCTGTTTTGCTACTACACTATGTGAGAATTTGAGTTCTTTTTGGAAATGTATAGTTAAAAGTTGACGTCTCCATTTTCCCCAGGTTGCACAATGGGGAGTTACCATAACCGATAAATCTAGTGGCACTCATTTCTTTTGAGCTCCACCCGCATATGAACAAAGCAAATCTTTGCAATCACAATGATTTATACCAAAATAGTTCACTTATCAGATAGATACTTCCTGCTGTGCCAGACTGGGTGAGGATTGGGTGCGTGGGGTATTACATGCAGAAGGGTTTGCTCTGAGGCTGCAGAATCAACCTATGTGAAAAGCTATGCTCGTAAAATCAAACTGTGTGCGCTGCTCTACACAGCAGACTTTACTCATTCTTTCCAATAACCACTACGATGACACAGAGAAGAAAAAGTCAGTTTTGCAGAGCTCTCAAGAGACAGTGGATACTGATGTGTTATTTACAGCCTAATTTCAAACCATCTAGCTTGGGTCTGATTTTTTTCTGAGTCTCTTAGCAAGAAGGACTAAGCCTTGCTAATGAGGCTACTTGACATGAGGTATCACTTATTATGTGAGTGGTGACATAAATAGATCAAAATGATGCTGAGCACAAACAAGTTGATAATTCACTATTTCAAAAGGAGTAGAGCACCCAAAAGCCACTGCTGTCCCCTAGAATGAGAAAGCTGCATCCAAAAATCTTCTGGAAAGTGTAGGAGAATCCAACAGGTGAATAATGAAGCCAAAAATTTAGCAATGTGTTTTGGCAATGTGGCCTTACAGACCTCACCTGAATTTCTGAGCTAACAGTCTGCCATCTTCCCAAGAGCACATGAGGTATTCCTTTCATTTCTCAGGCCTCACTGTAGTATGCCGTGTACTACAGATGCCTGTGTGCTTTCCGCAAAATTTTGCACTCCATTATGATAAGGCACTTTCTCACCATGATGGGAACTCGCATGTTAGCATCACAGCAGCACAGTTTTAAGGCTGCTCTATGCTGTCTTCTATGAAAATGCTCCTTATTACCCTGAATTTCCACCATAACCACTAATCATTTCTGTTCCCCATCAATACCTCTTCCCATCAGTCACCACTAATTGGAAAAACCCTGAACAACTGTTTCATCAACTAAAGCAGGTTCAGATAAATGCTCTGAAAAGTAATTGCTTGCTTTTAGCTGCCTGCCCCTTTCCCACTATTAGCTATATTGCTTCTCTGTCAAAAGCAGAATAAAACTCCGTGGGCAAATCCATCAACAAGTGCCACATGTAAATGTGCATCATCCTATTCATGTCAAGAATTGCATACCGCATGCAGTGACTTTCCTGCTGCCAGACCTGAAAATTATACTGACAAATTAATGTATGCCAGGTTAGGAATGATGGGAGTCTACTAGTCAGAAAACTCTTTACTGTAGATATCAGCCAGGCCATGAAAATAAAAATCAGATAGTAGATTCATGGAGCACTGCAACTGCAGATATTTGTCCTAATATTGAGTGGCTCATTTGGTCTGGAAGAGACACATCAAAGATATATCACAAGCCACTTTTCCCCCACCAGCCTAATGGTTTCCCTATCTGTACGTTAAGCCAATGCAATATAACATCATGTGTAAGAATGGGCCTAATATAGCAGGTTTCTGCAGCAAGATGCACTGCCATTGTCACAGCCTCCGGGCAACAAGTGTTAAAAAAGAACGGAAAGCATTTCACAGCCACTCCACAAGTCTGTAGCTGATGCTCACAGGGGCACAACACCCACTACAAGAAAAGCCTACCTAGTGTAACTCTAAGACACTAAGAAAAGACAGAGAACTACAAGTAGCTTCCTTATCTTACAATCTAGCTAGAGCACTGCAGTCCTGGACATGGGGTCCTAGTTTTGGGTTGATTGCTGCCTGCGAGTGTTTCTGTATTGTAGCTCAACTCTACCTCAGCTTTTTCAACTGCAAAATGGGTATTTTTATACAGTATTTTTTCTTTATTGAGAATAATGAATTACCCCGTTGAATAATATTTACCATATTTTCAGGCACAGATAGGATAAATAATTGCAGGAGAATTATGAGTTGAAAATAGTCACGGCTGCTTCATGGTTAATTCACAGAAGCTTCAGAGAGAGCACTTAAAAATCTAAGCATGTGCCGATTTGTCCATGCTGGGCTATATTCTCCGTTACACGTGTGCTGATTTTATATAGGGGGCATTTATTACTTTATACATATGCTTATCTAATTGCACTGAATACACATGCGTTATTAAACTCATAAATGAGCACGTTTATGAGTCTATGTGAAAGTAGAGCCCTTCATATTTTATTTATAAAGTGAGACAATAGAGCTGCATTGACATAGAACATCCATTTAATTCAGAGGATTTAGGGTTGTCCCACAGATTTTGCTATTTTTGCCAGAATCAAAGCTTTTGGTTTTTTAATTAGATTTCCAGCCCATCTGCTTGCAAAGATAGCCTTGACAATATAAACTAATGCAGATTTGTCTTGCTGAGTCTGCAGCCAGTGGAAAGAAACAATGAGCCTAGAACAGTGAACTTGTCCCCTCCATCTTATAGGGGTGTTAAATAAAAAGCCAGCTCTGATCGCCTAAATATCAGAATTTTTAACTATTTCCTTGCTGTTCATTTTGCCACCTAACCCGTGGATAAAATGTTTGTCAAAGCCCTGAATTATTCACGTAACCTCATGTCCTTTTTGATGACTGTGCTGTACAACTCAGGCTGTCAGTGAGGACCAGGCAAGTACCTGCCCAAATCTATAAGATTTCAATTATAATAAGATATTTTTCATCTTTTTTTAATGTGTGAATTAAAAGCATTGATCACAGCATGATCAGACAACCAGTAGTAGAAGCCTAGAGTGGAAAAGTTTGCAACCTCATAATTATTTTGGATTTGATATAGAACCCACAGGAGCAATAGCCTAAAAAATAATTTTAAATGCTTTATGATATAACTAAGGAAAACAGATTAAAAGACGTCTGTTGCTATGGCATGCTTTACCAACAGCATACAAAACAAAGCTCACATAGACTCAGACTTTTTGCTACTATTTGAAAGTAATAAGAATATTACACTGGGCACTTAAAAGAATGACACTGCCAATTCATAGCATGTTAAAATCACCGATAAAATTAGCAACTCTTAAAATAACTGTCTATTCCTACATTTTCTGTAATTACTGCTTCTTAACAAGTAACTGTTGCAGTCTTCCTTGTCGTTATCTATCTTAAAATCACTGATGATGCATTTTGACGTCAGTCAAGCAAGTTTATACTGGCTATTGAAATCAGAAAACAAAGAGGTGAGACTGACACAGAGTTTATGACAGTGGGGGCTGCCTGTGCCCTCACACCGTGAGGATGCTGCATGGATGCAGCCACATCCTGGCACTGTGTTTTTAAAGGACGGCAATGCTCAGTGACTCCGCTTCTTTAATCTTACGGACTGTCTGATAAAAATATCTTCCATCTGGTTCCTGTTTGTATAGCTGTTCCTCACAATATAAGGAGCTTGATTAAGCAATTAAGATGGTGCATGAAGCACATGCTTACACTTGTTAGATACAGATAGACTTACGTGTACACTTGACTGATTTGCTGACCACAATCCTTAAACAAGAACTAGGAAAGGATGTGCGGAGTAGCAGCCTGCAGGCCAGGCAGGCCTTTTCTGGCTTCGGTTGACCTCTTGCATCTCTTTCCAAGGTTATTGTAGTGAATTAAGATGTTGATATCTGCCTTTCATTTGTGAGTAACAGCAGATACGGTGAATGCATGTTTCCACCTTAATGATTTCCTTCTTATGTCCCTGATGATTTACATAATGCATAAATGTCTTTGTTCTGTAATAAGATGTTCTTTGAAATAAGAGAGTTATGGAAAAGTGTTAGGGAAAAGTGAATGGCTCCACAGACAGAGTAGTATTCTGCTGTAGTCTTCTGTTTTGAGATAAATTTCTTGATTGAGCCTGTTTGCAGAACAGATGTGTATTTCCAGTGCATTCAGACTCTGCTGAAGTCATCTGTAGCCTGGAAGAACCCACAGATGACACCCTACCATTTTCATAGAAGGCATCTATAAGTTAGGAAAAACTAACAGCTTGATAAATCAATTCAGATCTCTGATAAAATGACCAGGTATATTGCTTCCAACTATTTTAAATTCACCAAAAATGTCCTATTACTTCATACTTTGCTCTTCATTCTACTCTGTCTCACTAATATAACTTATCATCAGCTTTGTTAGAACTTGACCAACATTTGAATCTATCTCATACAAAGCATAAGTTGCCCCATACGTTAATTTTTGGACTGGAAGAACAAACCTACTTTATACCAGTACTGTCATAACTGGTTACATCATCTTTCGTCCTGAAAGATCTTAAAGAGTTTTGCCATGGTTAATTAGATGCTAAATGAACCGGTACCTAATATTATGCTTTAAAATATTTCACACAGCAACAAAGGCAGAAGGAACTGCTCTTTTATGTTGGATTTAGACAAAGAACAAAAAACACCCCAGAATATCTTTGACAATTTCCTTTGAAATGGAACTTAATTCTTGGCCAAGAAAATGAGAAAAAGGAGGAAAAAAAAGCAAGGACTATTGTGCCAAAAATGTTCACAGGTGCAGGAATTAAACATTTAACAGAATCTCTAATTACACATCTGATTTTTGGCATTTTTTCATGGCAGCACAAACACAGTTAAAGTTCTTTTGTGCATGTATGTCCTCCCACAAAAAAAAGGCAAAAATGTGTTTTCATTTGTAAAAACAGTTTTAAGTCAATTACATCTTAGTGGGCAAAGCGAGCACTATATTGGCAACATGGACTTCAGCTTCTGGAAATACTGGCTTGACATCAATTTTGTAAGTACAAAAATGGAGATGAAGGCAACTTTGCACTTGTACTGCATCTGATGCATTTATTTGACTTATATTGCTCCACTTTCTGTACCTTAGTGAAGCATGTCTACTTTTATTTGTCAGTGCCACAGGAATGTAGAAAACACATATTTTAAAAAGAGAAAAATTAGCATTTTATTCACTAAGAGAAGTATTTCCAAGCCTGGTGTCAAAGTTTGAGCAGGTAGATCCCCAAGTGGCCTCTTTCTCAAAGGTACTGAGTTGATTTTACCTAATGAAAATGTGTGCCTTATTCTTCTAATTGGTAGTGCCCAACAAGTCATCAGAAAAGTGTTACCAATGCTAGTATAACACAGATGCAATTTAACAGTCCATAAAACTAAAGAGATGAAGTTTTCTATAGAATTCATTCCTAAATGAAAACCCCAGGAAACGTTTTCAGCTGATCCTATTTTCCTGTCACCTACCATACACCATCTGACACCGCAAAATCGCTGGGGAGGCTGTTCTGGAACTTAAGAAGAAACTGAGATTTCCAGTAAGCCTGGTAAGTGTGAGATGATATAGCAATTGGGGTCTGCCCTGAGAAGAAAGCAACCCTAAGGAAAGAGCACGTACTGCCAGTGTATTTGATTCCTAGTCTAACAGTTCATTACCAAAGCAAAACTTCCAGACATTCTTCCTATGGGTAAGATTGTTCATTACTTTCCTACATACCTGCTCTTTAATTGGATGTTGGAATGGACTTGCAGCTCCTTCCCACAAGTCTCCAGTGGGAAGCAAAATCTAAACTAATCTATGATCCCAGAGATGTTTGCTTCTCCAGATGCAGTTTCTGAACTAAATTACAAATGTTGTAAAAACAGTAAAATGGAGAAATAAGGAGACATAACCACAAAATTGGATGTGATTAATAACTACTGGAAGAGGTCAGTTCTGTCTTGACAATGGAGTTAAAAAGAAGTCTTGAAGAGAAAGTACATATTGCGTATTTGATTAATACTTAGACTAACAGTTCATTAACAAAGCAGCATTTCCAGCCATTCTTTCTATGCTGAAGATCATCTATTAGCTTATCAGGTATTTGCTTTTCATTTAGATTTTGTTTTGGAATTACAGTTCTTCCTCTAGACTCATTGAATGGCAAAATGGTACATTTATAATGAGGAGCTTTTATCAAGTGCTTTTTCTAAGGTCAGATGACATGGTATACGGCCAATTTCTTATGCAGTACTCCCAATGCAGTAATGGGAATTGCAGCTTTAAAGAGCTTTTTCCCCAGAAATGAAAGGTCTGATCAGTGTTTACTATTAAAGGGATCTGTATTTTTGCCTTATGTAGCATAACTATGAAAAAAAAATTTCCCTCTTCAAGAAGTGAAAATATTAGCTAATTCAGTTTCCAAAACTTTGTGGGGTTCCTACTTCATGGGCTGGTACATTCGAGGTTATGCAGTTAAGATAAGAGAGAAGATAACTTGAAGTCTGAACTAAAACACAGGAAACTGACTGTACCTTTCCCTTGAAGTTCCAGGATGGCACCTACCTCAGTGCAAATGTGACCTAAATGGGTAGCCTAAATCAGACCTGAGGATCCCATCTGATTACCTTCTACAAAGATCACAAAAGACATAAGCAGAACAGCTAAAACACACCATCTTTAGTTGGTAGTCTAAGCAGAGCTGCTAAGGCTACTGAAAAGGAAATACAATTTTAGTCTCAAATTAGGACTGACATGCAGTAAAGAAACAGTGGAAGGGAAACGTGACATTACAGAGGACTTTGGTCTCTAGGGCTGTCAAATGCTGAATTACATAAGACTGAGATAGAAGAGGTCTATTTAATCATCCTAGGTGGGGATGTTGTCGGTACTTCGTCAAGAAAGTATACTAATCAATACCACGAGCCTACCTTTCTTCCAGCTGATTTTCACTAGCATTAAATTCACATGCAAATAAAAAGGGATGGTAGGAAATCAGTTTAGATCTACAATTCTTGTTAATATAGTTTAAGGAATATTTGAGAGTATGGAATGAAAAAGTCTCCATCCACTATTACCAATGGTACAATACTGGATACCTTTTTCACATGGTGTACAAAAGGTAAGTAGATGAAATATGTACAGTAAGCCCACCCGAAGCTCTCTAAGGGAAAACCCTTTTGTTCCTAGTGGGATGTGATGTTTGCCTGTGGAGCTGCTTAATAACAGAATGGTTTGGGTTGGAAAGACCTTTACAGACCATCTAGTTCCAACATCCCTGCTGTGGGCAGAGGCATCTTCCACTAGATTTGGTTGCTCAAAGCCCCATCCAACCTGGCCTTGAATACTTAATTCAACAGCCCTTCAGCATTCATTCTTGAGATGAAACAAAGTATTCTGAAATCCTGGAAAGTATTATGAAAAATTATTTTGCCTATCATTATTCAGTACCACAAAAGCCATTACCTTGTTTGGCAGAACACTAATAATTTGAACTGGAGTTCCAAAGTATCACAGCCTCATGTATTTATTGTCCCAGATGAGGGTTTTTCATTACAGATGTTGCTCAAGTATGAAGTACTCATCTAGTCACAGGCATGCTTTACTATGTCATTGTAGGAATTACTGCTGATTGGTTGAATTTAATGCACTGAAATCAGTGGCCTTGCTCCAGCATTAGTCTGATTCAATGTATATTTTAAAATGCCATAAAGTTCCTGCTAAGTGTCCCACCAATTGCCTTACTAATGCTATGCCAACATATTTTTTATTTGTATTCCTTATTTGAATACACTTAATACCTTCTTGGCTCCTTGACCCTGGTTAGGACCAGGGGAGGTAGAAAGGTTGATGTTTAGTGGTCAAAGGTTTTTAATGAGTAGATTGTTCAAACTGAATTTCCAAGTAATATTTATTTGATCCTCAATGACAACATCAATAGCAGAAGCATCTGGCCAGCCAGATGCTCAAATAAATAAATTAAAACTGAAGCTTAACTAACCCTTTTAATAAAAGACTGAGAGATTATCTTCTTGTACTCCCATGGGAAACGGTAAAAGGGGAGAGCTGCATCATATCCACATCACATACACAGTGAAGTAGTGCACAGAAAATGCATATGAAAGCAGCCTAAATTTGCCTAGTGATGAACTGCTGCTGCTGTTACCACTTTCAGAGAGATGCACTGACTCTACACAGCCAATGCTTCACTTTGACCTCTGCTCAGTGACTTTAACAGAAAGGGTTATCCAGTGAAGATATCCCTTGTAAATACACTGACCCTGTAGCAGGATCCTATTTTCCTTTGCTCGCATTGCAGTGGGGACATGGGGCTATGTGGAAGAGCAAGGAAGTGTGAGAGGCTTCTATGAATGCAGCTGCAGGGGAAGGGAATGTTGTTCTGGTGGTTTGAGATTTTGTAGAAAAGTACCATAAAGGAACCTGCTAAAATTACATCACTGGAAAATTCTCCAGAGGCTAAGGTTTTTCTTTAAAGTTGAACATAAAGCCCTGTGTACACAGGCAGGGAAACCAGTGCTTTCTTCCTAATAGTAGAAAAGTACACTGTGGCAAATACTGCAGACCAGACAATATCTTCTGAGCCAAAAGCAGGTTTGAATTACACTTCTCCACCTTTTTGGGGGCAGGGGGAGAACTTTCTAGAATTATTTTTCTCATGTCTGGTTTTACTCTGGATTAAAGTATTTCTCTCTCTCTTTTTCTTTTTTTTTTTTTTTCTTTTTTTTTTTTAAATCAAAGAAGCCCAGCAGCCTTGCACCACATAGTTACAATTATATTTTGCTGCATACAGTGTTACAGAACCCATAGGGAACTCCAGAGCAGTGCCAGGATCCACAAGGAAAACATTAAACTCGACAGACTGACTTGGTTAGGAGCACCTTGTGGAAAAGGAGAACCTTTGATGAGATTTACAACTGCCTACCAAACTCTTGGATACTGATTCCCTTTGGAAACAGCAGAGAACTGAACATCTCAACCTCTGAGACAAATTTTGCCAGTCTCAACCCATACTTTCCATGCTGTAAGAGCATCAGCCTGCTCAATACCACATGCTACCATGAACTGGTCATTGTTCTACTTTAGTATGAACAGATTTTCTAAGACCATAAACTAGCATGCACTTTCAGGAGCACTGGAACTGCCAAGCCCTTGGTGGTGGTGGCTTGAGCACTGACTCTCTAATGACTAATAATTTCCTTCTTCTAGAGCTCTTGGGCTCTGGAGATATCCCCTCTACCTCCATTCTCTAAGAAGGGGTGAAGTCCTAATTAGTGTCCACCCTTCCCTCTCAGTGGACACTAATTAGGTCTCTTTTCCTTGATCCAGCAGTCTAATCTCATTAAACTTGTAAGAATTTGATTTTCTTGAGACTCTTCTCTGACAGATTTGGTTTAAACAGTGACTGACAGACAGCATGTTTGCATAAGCTTTGTATCATTTGGAGACAAGGCTAAAAATACATTCCTGAAAGCACATCGTCAGTCCTCCTCAAGCTGTGCATTAGAGAATCCAGGCTTTGAGCAGCATCCACAACACCTCCATCCATCCCAGGAAGATAAGGACAAGGCAGCCTGGCTCTGTTTCTCTGTCTCCCATTTCTTGCACAAAGAATTGCATCTATTCTCCACAGGACTTTACAAGAGCTTTCCACTGACATTAAAACATCTTTGACAATATTCCTGTTACAAAGCAGACTGCGAAGCACAATGGCAGTTTTCCTGCTCCTAAAGACATCCATGAAGAGGGTGGCATAAAAGACTTCCAAATTATAATAATTTCTGAGAGCAAAAAGGATATAGCACATACTGGAGTTACTGATGAGGAACACAAGCACCCATGCTGGAATGAGACAAAACCATTTTATAGTCTCTGTAAAAGCCGTAGGAAAGAGATCACCGAAAAGAAAAGTTAGGATTGGCTGAACTGCTGCATATTCTGCTGACAGCTTCACCAGGGAACCGCAGGGAAGGGAACCGGGGCAGCTCCACTGCCAGCATGTCGCTCCCACAAAAGGTCTCTGTCTGCTAATTTTAGCATTTCTGAATTACTGCTCGCATTGGCGCAGAGCTGCCTTCTTCATGGAGTCTCCAGGTCTCTGCCTGCACCTCTCTGACTGCTGCAGAGCCACAGATCTGATGGCTAAGAAGCCCTTGAGGAGTACACAACAGCCATAAATCAGCACTAGCGTGGGGAAGGGGCAGCGCAGTGAAGCGTGCTACACGTACCCCGAACTGCTTGTCAGCTGTTGAAGAAGAGGATGGAGAAAACGATGCTCTGCCTAAAATTACAGCAGGCTGTGGTGGACACCAGCTTCCTCAGCAGTGAGTTACATCCCAGCTTACAAGGGGTTTTCTCACTTGTCTCCATCACCTCTGCTCCCTCCTCTAGGCAGCAAACACCAGTATGATCAACATGCAAAAGCCATTTAGCAAGGAGAAACAATGCTGATCTAATCCCCAGATCGAGGGCTTGGATGGAGCTCAAAAAGCAGAACGAAGCAGCACAGCTCTACGTGAGGCAGCTCAGGGCTGGGATCGGGCTCAGACCCCACTGGCGTCACTGAGTCGCAGAGGCTCCAGACTCTGGGGCTGGAAGCACCTCAGGGTGCACAGGTAGGGCAGCACCTGCTGCAGACAGAGCAGTGAAAAGCTTTGTCTACACCCGGTTTGCATTCAGAGAGTTCAAAGGAAATGCGCTGCTTCAAATCTGCTCTCACTCATGGGGCTGTACATGGTGAAGGGCCTTTTCTGAGAGAGTGAAGTCAGGTGTGGTGATGCTGCGGAGCTGCAGCCCATGGGCTTCCCATTTATTGCACAGTGGTCACGGGAAGATGGTGACAGAGGAGGAGGGCTCCCTGCTGTCCTTCTGCCTGCTCTGAACCGACAGTTTGATTGTGCTGCCTGTAGGGAGGGCCAGACCAATAGCACCAAAAGGCTCTGGACCCAAACCAGCTAGAGATGCTTGCTCTGCCATTTGGGAAGAGCATGAAGTAAAGCAGCAACCTTTTATTTCATGGGATTTGTTCCCCTTGGAGCCTGATCCGCTGACTCGGCTGAGGAAGGCATGACTGAGCTCCCACTGAGCTGGAAAAGCAGCACGGCGCCGGGAAAAGGAGTTTCTCTTCCAGACTCGTGCATTTGCTTTGTATGTTAAACACAGCCAGCAGGGCTAACCTCTGCAATCCAAAATCTTCAAATCAGCAAGCCGCTGAAGAATCTTTACGTTAGAGATATCAGATAAACCAGAAAGAACCCAACATGCCTTTGAAATCACAGCAGGAGCCTGCATGGTTGGCAGTAAGAGAGAACTGGACACCCCCATCCCTGATGTAAAAAAGAAAACTGCCTTGGAAATAATTCAGAGACAATAAATGAGGGATTCCTTGATATTATCTGCTTTCAACTGCAGGTTTATAGTCAAAAAATTAAGCAGATGATGAAAATGCTTAAAAACACAATGGCAAGTTGAAATCCTACTTTGTGTGGTAATCAGTAATTTCAATTATTTATCAAAATACAATTAATATAAAACAAAATGGGGCTAGCTACTATATAAAAATACACAAATGTTGGAGACATTAGTGTGAGAAAAGTAATAGGTTTTAAGATCTTCAAAATTTGTATTTTACATGTCTATTAAGGTGTTGCTTTCTTTTTTTTTTTTTTTTCAAATAAAAGATCCAGTCTTGAAATAGCATTGACTTATTTTTTTTAATTTTTTCAGTCTCTGAATTTATGTTCTGAAACAAGGCAATCGAATCTCCATGGGCTTGTCTCGATATTAACATTATGTTACTCTTATTCGCTTTTATTTCACAAGATATTTCCATCAGAAGGATGAGGGATGTTTCTGCTAGACCAAACGGAATGTATTGGATGATCTCTGGTACAAGTGATAAGCAGAGCTCAGCTTGCCCTGCCTTTTATTAGTCTTCAGAAGAAAAATGCTATGTGAGCTGTGCAATTCACAGTACATTACCTACAAAGCTCAGCACCGTGCTATTTGGGTTGTTCATCACAAAACCAGTCTGAAAACACTTGTACAGCTATCCAGCTGGAAGGCAGAGCTACTCTCAGCAGCAAACGGAGCTAGAGCTGCTCTGAGAGTGGTCCTATCTCCCACAAAAGGCAGAGTAATAGAGGACATTTGCTTTAGATTCAGAGCTTTGCAAGATCAGTCCTTATGCTATCCAGAAACCAGCAGTAGGCAATGAAGGCAGGAAATAACTTGGAAATTGATATGGAAAGCCCCCATTGACCTTAGGTTTGGACAAAACGCTGTCAGAAGAGAGCTTGAGAGACTATTATCCCTCTGCTGAAAAACAGGAGCAACAATACTTGGGTCATTCCTGATACCCCTTCCAACAGGGGCTCCAAAGCTGGACATGCTACAAGCCATTGATTCTGTGATTCTCTGAATATGCTGCATGCTTCATTTCTTCTATCTGTGATTTTAACTCATTTATTTTTGCCCCATTCGCTCAGTTTTGCATGTTGGATTATTATCACATAACTCTCTACTTTCCTGCTTTTTTAACTAAGAACCCCAACACCTCAGCCCCAATACCTCCAACCTTTTCTCATCGTGCCTGCTCCTCAGCCTTTGACTGCTGCTGTTGTTGCTCTCTCTGCAATTCTAGAAAGTTCACATTTTCTGGTAGCTTTTGGTTACAGGCTGGAGCTGTAGAGACTTACTGCAGAATATTGACATCAATTACGTTGTCCAGATATCTAGGAATAAAATGTCACATACAGTGCTGATCAGGTCATTAACGCAGCTGGTAGGAGATTGGAGATCCTCTTTAGAGAGCTGATTTCCAACAAGAGGTAAAGAGGTAACTTGGCGCTGAATGTGTTGCTTGGTCCTTACGTGGTCAGTAAGTGGATATGGATACAAAACAGTGATATGTTCAGAAGCCCTTTCAAAGGGCATGGGGTGAGACCACTGGTCACTTGCACAGAAGCTTTCCAGGCACTAGCGGGTGATGATAAGTAACAGCATCACGTATCTATACCATGTACAATGGAAACTGGATTTGACTTGGCTTTCATGTTGCAAAAGGCTCTTAAATCCACTAGCATGCACATCAGTTATATACTCCTATATAGAGTAGATAATCCTATGTAGAGCTTCTTTCTACAAAATACTTACCTTTTAAAAAAATCAAATTATGTCTGAAGCAAACATTAAACCTCCATTACTCTGATTAGCTTCAGTTCATTTGTTAATGTGGTATTTTGATGCAACTGTACAGCAGAATAATTATCTCACACGTGGCACCGTATATTTAGTTACCCAAATTATTATGAAATCCCTGGTGTTATTTTTAAAATACATGAATATTTTTGTAGATCCACAACAGCTTCCAGCAAAAACAATCCTCAAAAGCTTCTTTTGTGCTAGGATCATGTCACTGAAAGTAGAGCTGTAGGGTTTAATTCCTATCAATGAACAAAATGAGTTTCACACTCCTCCTGGCCAGAAGAGCTAATATACACAGTTCCACAGGTCATCAGACAAGAGCTTAAAATAAATCCAAGAGTGTTGAGTACTGCCACATTTTGCCAACCCGTGTTGTTCTTTCAATTTTAAAAAGCCCCAACCATTAAACTCATTTTTAGTGGCACTTATGTTGTTTTACTGATACTAGCACCTTTAATCCAGCTCAGGCAGTTCCGAGAAGCTGTTCAAACACATAGGGCTGCCCCTTGGAAACACTTTGCTACCATTACGAGTCCTGGATGTCCCCCAGAGCTGGGAAATATTTGAGCTGGTTTTAAACAGAGGACAAATAAAAGTAGATGTCTTTAAAAATACAGGCCTCTGAGGCATCTTGGGTTTCCCCCTCTGCGGAGGGCACAGAAGACTGCTTATCTTGGCTTCGAAACAGATTGATGTGTTCAGCCGGAAGATTCACTGTAGCTGACAAAAAACATTTCCTTCATCGTATTGCTTCACTACGCAGAGAGATAACTCAAGCTAATAATATTCTGTCTCCTTGTTATCCTCCTATAGCCTGTGCATAACTTAATTCTTAATTCCAAAGGGCTCACAGCAGAGATTGGCCCGGTGCTAGTTTCATTTACACACACATAAATCAAAACTCACTCTACGGGAATAGATGGTTCTACACCGGTCTTAAGACATAAAATCCTCAGCGAGGCCAGAAAATTCCCCCAGCTCAGCTCCCCTGATCATAAACATGATGTTATCCTAGATTCAGTCAAGCCCTCCAAATTGCTAAACATCGCATCCCATTTAAATTTGCATGTAAATGGGAGCTATCCTGATTCGCAAGGAATACAACTTTGCTTATCCAGAAAGCGTTGGTGCAAATGTGAAACAAGCTGAAAACAGCAGAACAGTAGGGACCTGCCATCCATGGCAATTATCTTCACTTCTAATGAAAAGCATCTTAGTTTCTTAGTAACTAATTGTACTGCAGCAGTTTGGAGTAAAGAACCTCCCACTATGCCTACAAGAATCAGTGTACAGCCGTGAACCAGCCAGCCTCCCCCTCCTTGTACCCAGGAGCACCGGATCAGGATCTAGACCTGATGTCTTACCCCCACACAGCAGCCCTCAGCTGAGTGAGAAACCCCACTGACTTCAGGCACCCGCCTGACCGCAGCTCCCAGCGCAATGAAAGCACTCACTATTCTGCTCTAACTCAAACACACATTGCTGCTTTCAGAAAACCCACATTATTATTCTGTTTCTGAAGAAGGAATTACAGAAAGCTGAATCAGAAACTTTGAGAACTGCTAGCAAGACCCTGGTTTTACTTACCCTAATCTATCATCACATTTCATCGCCAATCTCATACCTGCGCCCAGCTCCCAGCAATGTGCTACCTCTGCCCCTCCATTAAGATATAAAACCGGGGTTAAGTGACAGATAGTATCAATGCAGAGAGCAATCTGTCTCACTCAAAAACCACCGCAGTGGGAATAAAGAAAGAATTATTATACTGGTGTCAATAAGATAAATTACAGCCCCTCTTCCTTTTTTTTCATGAAAGAGAATTTCTAGTTTTTCAACTATCAGAGAATCTCTCCCCATTTCAGCACTCTGAACATCAGAGTAGTTTCTCCCGACATCATACCCAGAGTCTCAGCTAATGGAACTGCTTGTTCTGGTGGATGACGGACACAGCTATTCATTACAGCAGTCATCTTGGGGTAGATAGGAACTGGGAGCCAGTGATATGAATTCGGGTTGTTCCTTGCATTTATTTTTTTCCAAAAAATAAATAAATTTGAAAGTTCAGCCACTTGCCCTTGCTACAATGAACAAAACACTCAGGGAAAAATGAGTTTTCAGTGTTTCCACACACCGCCCAGATTACACAGTCCCATGTGCCAAAACCTAGAAGGTTATGACTGCTTTTTCCTCCCACCGCATTGAGTTCCGCTGCAACACCATACATAACAGGATCGGGAGGAACCTAAAGAAGTCACCTGCTGGTTCATCCCCTCTTCCTAACATTTATGCCCATGACAAAGGTTTGGAGTTGTGGAGGTTTTTAAGAAGAGGTGAGATGACTTATTCTAGTGCTTCACAGTGAGGCAACCAAAAGCAGCAGAAGGTACCTGTTCAGTTGTGTGAGCGGGGAACAGAACGGATGCATCTTCCTGTTGCTGCCACCTCCATGTGGGAAGAGCAATTAACAGAAAAGTTTAACATGGTAGAAGGTCATTTTAGCTGTGCAATTGCTCGTAACCCCCATCTCTGAGGGAAAAGAGACAACGTCATATCTTTGTACTTGCAGCCATGCAAAGGATGATAAGATGTGAGGGAGCAGTTTCATTACTGGAGCAGCTGGAGGGGCATTGCCAAGCCCTGGGAGATGCAATCAGGGAGTGACCTACTGCTCTCCCAACCTCACAGCATGTCTGTAATCTCCCTAAAATATGGTTGTAAATAGAGCTGCCCAGGGGAAAAGAGAGGGAGCAGGAAAAAGAGAAAGAAA
Organism: Numida meleagris; assembly: GCF_002078875.1. Classification (NCBI taxonomy): domain Eukaryota; kingdom Metazoa; phylum Chordata; class Aves; order Galliformes; family Numididae; genus Numida; species Numida meleagris. The sequence goes on along the minus strand of NC_034413.1, from coordinate 61,937,923 downwards.
AAGCAAACCAATTCAGCTTATTAGTAAAAGCTTGATGAGCAAAAGTCCAAGGCAGCAAGAAATGCACTGCCTGTGGACTTATCAAGTCCTGTCAACAGGAGATGAGCACTGGCAGAGATGGTTGATGTGGCTTCTTTTGCCTCTAAGCCTCTGCTGCCCACTGCAAGCCCTCATTTCTCTTCTGTACCAAAAGCAGAATTTTCTCTGCACATCACATGTTTAAGGAACTGAGTGCGCTTCTGAGACACTTACCTCTTGATATCCAGGTACAATCAACTCCTCCCATTTCAGAGGGTAACTTTTCACTATATGTCATAACATAAGCATTGTGGAATGGGTTATATCCCAGGTTGAAAAAGAAGGAATTCCTGGGTGGCAGAGAATGTATCGTTGCAAATCCGAAGAGCTCTTCTCAGCCCCACACTCACCCTGGGGTACTCCTCACCCAGTGTGATGGTTACTGGGTGAGGACAGTGGACAGGCTTGAAAATAGGGAAAAGATGTTGGATGAGGCTGTGCACAGCTTTGTACTTGCTGAGGCATTAAACACTGGCTCAGAAACTGGATCAGAAACACTTACCAGGGCACTGAGCCCTACAAACTGCCTCCTAAAGCGTGCTAAGATAAATAAGCACTGGCAACAGAACAGTGTTCCCGCGTCCCTGGGAAAGGGATGGAGACCTGCTGAACAAGGGCCACGGGCACTGATGTAGGGAAAGGCACTTTCTAGCAGAGCTGGCTTGCATGCAGAGCCATCTGAAGCAATTCTCCTTGCAAACTGCCCCTTCAGTCTGCCCACTTTCCTTCTCAAGCCTTGGAGAAAGCTCAGGAAAGTTTCAGAGCCTCCAAGCACTCCTCCCTTTCCCATCCTCTAGGAGAGCTGCCACAGAAACATCAGAAATGAGAGCGTCTCCTCACTGATGCTGTGAGCTGGCTTTCTGAGCCTGAAGGCCAGATTTGGGAGCATCGCCTCTGCTCTCAGGGACTTCTGCATTGCTGCTTGCGCAATAAAATCCACCAGAGCATATGCAGGAGGAGGAAGGGAGCACTTTTGTTTCTCTGTCCCAAGAACTGAGGGTACTAAAGGTTAATACTTGGAAATCAGCAACTGCCAAGAACAAGTTCCCCACCCATCCATCCACACTGAGCTTTGAAGTGTTTTCTTTCTGGCTTTACCTTGGCACGCTGGCCAAATAAGTCACAAGTTTCCGAAGGTCTTCCTGTCTTATTCTGTCATGATTGCTGCGGGCTGGGAAGGTCAAGACAGGACCACCTCGTTTATCACGGCCACCTGTGGAAAATAAAGGGTTGTTAGAAAATCAGGCAGGAAGCACACGTCAAAAAAACTATGTGCACTGAATTGATAAACATAAATTAAGGCACATTCAAGAGCCTGTGCGCTCTTTGTAGCTTTCAGGCTTGCCTAATTGAGGAAGACATGCTTGCGTTTGCCGGAGCTCCAAAGGAAAGGGAAAAAGAAAAAAACAACAACAAGGAAAATTGTTACTAGCATTTCTTCTGCCTTTCACCTAATCCCATCAATCTAATCCAATGCCTCTCCAAGCAGGCAGTGCTATAAAATGCTCCTGTGGGGCTAGTTTGAGGCTGGTCAGCAGCAAGAAAGTGAAAGTAGTTAAGTATTTCTCACTGTTACCCAACAGGCTGCATCTGTCATTGCCAGGCACTTTGTAAAGTCCCACCAGTTGGATGCGGCATATCCCAGTCATGTTTATGCAGTCAGACATTCTAATCTATCTGGCAATTCATTAGAAACTGAAGTTTTGATTAGAAGTTCATGCCTAATATTCTTTCTATTTAGAGAGTGTTGGCAATTGGAATGATTTTTTTTTTTCCCCCTGTGGTTTTCCTGTCTTAAAATCCACTCCTTTTAAACTGCTAGTGTCCGGCACTTAATGTTGTACAGCAATTCTTAAAACAGCCATAAAGGAGTGGCTCTACCCTGAAATACACAGTCACAAACATAGGGGTAAATACAATCTATTCTATAGCACCTCGTTTTATTCTGTGCTGTGAATAAAGTTAAATAAGCTTGAAATAGAAATTTCATTCCTCATGCAATATTTAGTTATTCCTTCATGTATTATCACAGGATTTTTTCAGGAATTGTGTGTTGTCAGATGTGTATTTACACTGTTTTCTAGGAAAAAAGTCATAGCAAAATTACAGTTCAGAAAGCTGGCACAGAACTGCTACGACCTTGCAAACAAGCTGTAAAAATGCAGATCAATTTGCACTTTTCAACTGGAAGTTAAATCTCTTTAAGAGAAATAGCACTTCTGAGAAAGGGAAATCACATGCTTCCTCTGAAATAAATTATCTGGCCAAAAAGAAGGAAAAGCTCTGCAAGGACTTGTGCACGTTGTGTTCTCTCATACAGGACACAGGACTCACACACTCCTTCGGGCTATGACTCCTGGAGGGCTCCTAAACACCACAATTTGGTAGGAAGAGCCCTAGGAGGCTTTGCTGTCAGAGTAGAATTGGAACGAAAGCAAACGTGCCTTGGAAAAGCACTGGCCTGGCTCATCACAAGATGAAGAATTGCTCTGAAGAGAATTTAGATTAGGAGTCAAAGAGGTGCCTCACATTGCAGGATCTCCTGCAGGTGGACATCAAACTGATGACATACATGAGCATACCTCGAGGCACAGTTTTTCAACCTGACTACAAGGCAGAGGTTACTTGTAGATGCAGTTCCCAGCTGACAGCACAGCCCCCATCCATTTGACTCTGAAACCGTCTATTCTGTTGATGCCACGATAGGTACAAGCTCACTTTCGAGCACAATGTGTTTCTTTGCACAAACCAAGTCACACAGAAACATATATATTTTGAGCTCTTGGGCAGCCAGGGGTATGTGTGGAGTACAAAATCTGTCCTGCCTAAACTCCACCAACAGCTGTGCGTGTGCCCGATGTTTGCCTTTGGCTCATGGTGGGCAGTGTCCTGGTCCTCTGAATGACTCCTCAGAGGCCCCTTGCTCCTTCCAGTCCTGCCCAAGTGGGGCTCTGTGCTCTCAGACAGAGCCCCAGTGCCTCGGCTGAAATGAGCACTCCATGATCACTAGAAGGAACCAGGGGAATTCGGTCTCATCCTGGCTGTCCTGTTCCTCTGCCACAGAGAATGAGAATGGGAGAGTAATGTATCAAGGATGTGATTTACGAGGAAATAAGCTCACTTTTATTTTCAGGCCTACGTACATGCATTAAAAAATCCTTATTTTAAGCACATTCTCTCTTTGTTGGATTATTTCACACACCGTAACAATGCCAAAACCATTATATCATGCATGATGTGACCAACAGAAAAGCAAGGCAGCCTATGGAATGGCAAACCAATATAGAAACCGAAGTTGGTGGGAAAGATTTTTTGCAACACAGGAAGCTTTTCAAGGTTTTGAAAACTTTCCCATCATATCAAGATGTAACCAAGGCTTTCAAAAGTTTCCAGATATTCACTGAAGCGGAGACGTGAACTTGAATCGCATCCCAGAAGAACATGCTGCCCACTGCTTAGTCAGGCTCCCCCTCCTCCTCCAGTCCTGATAATTTAAATATTTCTACAAAGTGAAAAAGTGCTAAGAGACAAGATGAAGGAGACAACCCAACCCAGAGTTCTAATCCTCTCCTAGGATACAAAGCACCCAAAAAAGGTGCAGATCTCCCCCCAGCCCTGACCGCTACGATGCTGCCTGTTTGCCTCAGCTTGGTCGTGACCAAAAATTGGGTTTGGGTGCAGGAACTGATTTGCCAACTACATTTCCACCAAAGTGAGTTTTTTAAAAGAATCTTAATTCTGGAAGTTTGGTCAGAAAATTATCTACCTTTCTGCTAAAAGTAATGCAAGGATTGTCAGCTGCAGAAAGGGTAACAGTGACCAAAATATTTCTGCACTGTTTTTGTTTCAGGATAAAACTTCTCCTTTGCCAGTTCATCTGAACTGTCCCTAGGGGAGCAGGATAAATACGGCTCTAGAGTCAGAAGTTATCAGGACAAACTGGAGAAAATGGGTTAATTCTCTTTGGAGGAGGGAGGTTTCATAGTGACCCAGTTGCAGTTTTCTGGATGATGGAAAGATGAATAATTGCCTGAACCGAATCCTTCTACTCCTGTAGCAAGGCTAAACAAGGAGACAGGAGGCAAACCTCAAGAAACCTGAGGTTTAGAAACAAATGTTTCTCATTTGTGATAAAAATTACTGCTCTATGCTTTGAGTAATAGGGTGAAATTATTATTACAAGTGCATCTCACATATTAAAATCCTTCACTTGTTTCCAATTAGTCATGAGCAATCCCTAATTTTTATGAATGCTTGCATTATTTACAACTTTTTGAAGAGCCTGCATGAAGAAATGTCAGATTGCTTCCAGAGCCAACCACAGTGTTTAATTCACTCAAGGACCCGCAGAGTTCAGCAACTGCGGTTGCTCTTTTAAATACTAATAAAAGGTGGCTTTTCTGTGGTGCTTTAAAACTGCAAACCTCAGCCTTACCAGACAGAGTAAATGGGATATTTACACCATTTAATGTAAAAGAACCATTAAAAGAAGACATTCTTTTTGCATTGGCTCTACAGGCGGTCTAACATCTCACACATATCTGTCCTCTTCTGTATCATTATCTTCTCTTTAACTGAGGGAAACAGTGAAGAGCAGAGAGAGAAGAAATCCACCCCAGATCCCACAGCAAGTCATCTGAAGGACCAGGAGCAGAAATGAGGTTTTCTGAACCTTCCAATGTATTAGGGCTTTGTCGCACTTAAGCTAAAAGTACTAAACTAAAACCCTTATAGAAACTGTGTTTTCTTGCAAGCAACCCACTCACAGAAGCTAATCTTGCTTCAAGTCAGCCTTGATTTGCACACTGATTTTACATGCACAGCTTCAAGAAATGGAGGGGAGTGAAGAAGCTCAATTGCTGTAATCAATACATCCCATCTTCTGCCTCCCACTGGGCTCACAGACATGGGATGCAATAATCAAACATGTCATTATGTTTGCTAATTACAGTTATTAAATGCTAAAACAAACAGCTGATAATTTCTAATTGTTTTTCAAGGTGGGCTTTCACGGAGTTTGTTCTGATTCAGAGAGACAAACAGATGGCCTAGTTATTAGTACTTTGGAAAAAGGAGTCTGAAAAACACATGTTCTTCAGGGCAAAAAGTGCACTGAAAACAAATATTTAGCCATATATGCCTTGCATTCCTTCTACAAATCCTTTGTTGACTGCCTTGCCTGTCAGTGGCATGCTTGCCCAGTCTTTCCATCTCCCTTTCTTCTATCTTGTATAGAAACCGTTGCTAAATTCAGTATCTGGTCCCCAAAGTAGAATCACTTATTTTTTCTCCACAAATACTACAGGAGATACTTTAGTGATGCTATAAGGCATCGTGATGAGCACCACTTCTACATATTAAAAGAAAACATTAAAGAAAACTCAGAAAACCTGAAAACAGGGGTAATATAAACAGCCAACAGAAAATTTGGGCAGTTCTCAGTGACATACTGAAGACCACTTTTCTGGTCAAGTCTTCAACTGAGAGAGAAGGGTCTCCAGACACAAGACCCCTGCCCTGGCAGCTGCCTGAACAGAGATATTCATTACTTCAGTGGTGGGCCCAAATGCTTCTGCCTGCAGTAGTTCCAACTGCCCTCAGGTGAGGTAAGGTGTTGGCCAACCCAGAGTTACTAATGTGCGCTGTAGGTATGGGCCTTTCCAAGTCCTGAGAAACATCCATACCCAATAGTACACGAAAATGTGAAATTCTAGCTCTGTAGAAACCTTTCTGGGAATGGAATATATCTGCTTTAATGCAGACTTCTGGTGTATAACAGATAAGGACTCTGTTGTCAAGCCTCATCACTCTGCTCCTATCAACCATTCCATCTTGATGCTTTTCTGATTACATTTATCTACATTTAAGGGTACTCAAATACTTTGCTTCCTTTTGCATGCTCCTTAAAAGCAGAAATTCACAAGAATTAACCATAGAAACAGACAAATACAAGTAAAGGCTCCCAAAGACCTTGTCTAAGATCCTACAACACATCAGCAGTGGAGACAGAAGTAGAACACAGCACCTCTGGCCTCTGTTCAGGTGTCTACTGCAGTTCATATGGATGTACTGCTTCATCTGACCCCTGCTGATCATATACTGATCAATCTTGGTGCTGCAGACTCTGCTGGGACCATAAGTGACTTTCCAGAGAAACTGCAATACTCTCCAAAAGTTATTTCGGTCCAAAATATGGTGAAAAAATGAATGATAATGAAGAGAACTAGGAGACAGAACAAGCTCAGCTGATGCCAGGAGCCTCTATAAAATGACAAACAATATGCTCTGGACTTCTAAATCTAATTGACAGACTTCCTAGTAAGGAAAAGTATCAAGGAATTGATATCCAGTCTTAAAATAATATTTATTTTCCTTTCTCTGCCATAGCTGAGCTCTGAGAGAGTGTGTTTGCTACTACATCTGTGAACAGAGCTCTGTGGTTAAAACTTTTCCAGCTTCAAGAGGCACTAATTTATTGTAAGGGTCTATATAGGATTATCTGTATGACCACATTCAAATTCAGTTGATTCCAAAGCAGGTGATTATAGTGCAATAGTGAAGGAAATTTAACCTCCCACAACAAATCCTCCCTGCAAATTAACATAGCTGCAATGCAGTCACGAGTATCTGATCCACCGGCATGTTGCTCTTTGCAGCATCCTATATCCCAGCATCAAGTGCGTGAACCAAATCCTAATGTCAAACATCTGCAACATTACATTAATGACTGCAGAAACAAGGCTGTGTGCTCCCACCAGACCTCTTGGCAGAACAGATCAGAGAAATGGCTGGAGATGGGATGATCAGCACAGCCACTGGATGAGCCCCTTTCCCACCTGATGGATTTGTTCCACTGCCATGAAAAGTATGGGTGTATGTATTTGAAGAGGCTTGTGGCTTGTAGCACACCTTTTCTTATTAATACAAGTATTTTGAGGTACTTCTTTCATTTTGAATGTTTACTTGTCAACAAACTACTGGGAAAATTGACTCATGTCCCACTGAGGAAATTACTGACACAGTAAAGCAAAACTAAGGACAAGGGAGAAGCGTTACAGAAAAGGAAGAGCTTCTTTGTGTGAAAGAGAAAACTTCCAGAGGAGCTTATTTCTTCCCCTGGATTATGTGGATTTACTGTGAAGTATCCAGGGAGCAGAGAACCATCCTCTTCAATGCTGTCCCTTACTCACACCTAGGCAAATCTCGCTTCCTTTCAACAGAAACACAAAGTAGTTTTAAGATTTTGTCTCCTCTACCACACACATGTTAAATGCACTGATTTAAAAAAAAGCAATGTAGAATCAAAACAAAATAAACCCCAAATCAGCCAAAAGAAAATACCCCACTGCAAACCCTCTTGCTCCTGTAGAGAAAGACAAGGAACAAAGGAGCCCATGGTCACGTTGGTCATGCTGCTGATGGCAGCACAGACTCATGAGCATCGGGCACCATTTTAGTAGAGTAAGAAGCAAAGACAGGCTGCATTCACTATGATCATACACTGCTTGTCCTCCTGATTTGAGGTGAGCACAGAGACACAGCAGTGGCAAAGTTTCTGATGTCACATCAGCAAAGTGAATTATTTAATGAATGGATTCAACACAACTGTCTGCCCAGGTTTGCCATGTCCCAGCAGAGAAGTCCTCAGCAGCTACAGTCAAGTAGCAAGCTAATGGAAGTTCAGGGGGAAGTTCAAGCTATCAGACTTAATAATTGCTACTAGGAAGTCTTTTTCCTCTCTGGCTTAAAGAAGAAATTTGACCTAGAGCTGGAAAACACCATCAGACAAAAAATGTTTCTGAAATTGCACGTTTCAGAAGAATATTTCCATCTCAATTAACCTATATTTTCCTACCAAAAGATGTATTATAAAAAAGTCATCTGCTAAGACAGAGGAGATACCCCGTGATATCTCACCCCTTTGTGAATTTCAGTGCTTCTTGTACATTAAAATTGATTCCTAAGGAAAAAAAAAAAAAAACAACCAAAAATGACACCATAAGCCTACGAACCAAAGTATTTTAACAGAAATAAGAATGTCTTCAGAGGAGATGAGTCTTATCAGTGGGATACAAGTGCACACCCTACTGCCAAATGACAAAAACATTTGGTTGTTACCACATTAATTATCTCAGATGCTACAGTTGCCTCCCTGGTTCCTTATATTGATTTATAAACTCCCAAGCTGCATTTCTACATAAGGACACCTCTTACCTGCCTGTGTAAATGAAGAACAGCCCTCTGCTGAGAAACATATGGAGCTCACTGTGTTCTTTGGGAGTAGAAAGCCCTGTGAGCTGGAACAGGATGGGATGCATACAGACCTTCTTACTTCACGGGCTTAGTTCCTTCCTCTTATTGTTATTTCAAAAGTCCCTATCATTAATTTAAAAGCTAAACTCACATGACTGGATGTGGGGGCCCATGTGCTCTGTTCAAGGAGGTGGTCAGGAGCCCAGTGTGTTTGGATGGCACCCACAGTGTTATTTACATCCCATATGTCCTCCTGGGACTTTTCAGATAAATATTGTGATTGGGTTGATTTTTTGTCTAGTTTTGTATGGGACTTGAACTGTTCTGTGTCTTCACAGGGCAGCAATCCCTACTCTCACCCATGCTACAAGGAAGTACATAAAGGAGAAATATCCCTGCTGTAAGGAGATGGTAGTGGATCTTGCTGAGAGTCAGGAGAGTAAGTGCAGGCAGTGACTAGGCACTCTCCTCAGAAATCATTCCATGTAGTCCATTGCTATGGTTAAGACCTATGGAAAGAATAATGGCAACTAATTCTGCACACTAGCAAATTTTTAGCTAGGTATCATCACAACCTCTAAGTGAAATCAGAAATCCCAGGGAACTTTTTGATTTCTTCTCTAAGCTTAGGGTGCTGATAATGATAGCTATACAGTCCCTATAAGTAAAGGCTCTTCTTTATCCTCACAAATGACCAAACATCTTAAAAAGCAAAAGAAACAAAACCAAGCCAAACAGAAAATGCAGCCTCAGGTCTCATCAAAAGACCTGGAAACTTTACAGTCTAAACTTCCTCATTTCTTCTTCAAAGAAATAGCTGAATCAATGCAGCAGCAAAATTTAGATGAAAGGATGATGAACTAAAACCACTAAGAAAATTAAATAGTCAAGCAATTGCTATGTATTTCTAACAGCATATTTCCTCTTTTTGGAATTTCCGTTGATTTCAGACAACATGAGGGAATGGTATAAACAAGAAGATGTTTTCCTCTAACAAAATATAGAAGAATTGTTGATGTTTCATTTGAAATTTCCATTCCAGAGGAAGAGAAGAATAGAAACTACTAAAATTTGAATCAAAACTTTTTGTGGAAACACGGAATGTTTACATAATTCAAAATTTAAATATTTTGGTTAGTTCCATTCCCAGTACAAATTCCAGTGTCCACATGTCAGCGCTGGGGACCTCCTGAAACCTGGATCTGAACACTTCCAGCACCCAGAGGGCCCCAGGATCTCATTTCTGACCCTAAGTGACCTGTTGTGACTTGAGACACATGTTTTTTGGGAAGGTCAGTGTCTTCCCTCGTAACAGCCTTTACCTCAGAGCAAATGTTTCCCAGACTCCAGTCTCAGAAACGAAACAATTTCTCACCCTTCCTCTCAGATTCATCCTGCCAGCCTAAATTTAGCGCAGCCTAATTGCAAAGTTGTCCTTTTATCTACCAATTTACACTGAGCCTCTCCCTCGGAAGGACCTTTTGGGAAATCTCTGTTTTCCCTTCAGGCTCAGTCAGGCTCAGACGTCACTGTGCCCCTGTTACCAAATCAACAAATTATTGTACCCTTCTGCCTTTTGATGCTGACTCTTCCATGCTCACCCACCCTCTCAGAAAGTGCTGGGAGAGATCCTGCAAAACTCTTCTGGCTGGGATGTAAGGAAAGGGCAAATAGTTTCAGCAGGACCTCTGCATTAATCAACTAAAAAGCTTTTCACATTCTAAGTGTATGAGAAGCTCCAACATGGTAACTTGTTCCCCTCCCTCTCCTGAGGGTCTCATCCACTTCCTTCCATGCTGCACTGATAACAGAAGATCTCCTAAGAATATAATCAAGCAGCTGAACAGCATCCCAAGTTTAACCTTCCTTCCAAAGCAGCATCTGTGTTTCCCAGGAAAGGCTGTAGCCACAGCTTCCAAAATATCACTTTCACCACCTCTCACTGAAAAAATCCACCAAAATAATCTACAACCTGTTTTATTTCCTTTCTTCTGTGCTCATCTCCTCCTTAGAATATAAAAATCAGCCTCTGGCTTGTAGCTGGGTCCCTAATGGTTCCCAAAGCCATTCCATTGCTGGAAGCGACACAGTGAACCACACAGGCAAAGCCAAGATTTTTATCAGGGTTTAGGCAACAAGCAGGCGGCCAAAGCCTCCTCCCGTCCCTGGCTTAATCTGCTGCAACAAGGCCAGTGATGGAAACGATCAGACTGTGATGGCTGGGATGCACTGTGACTGCTCAGGCTCTCTTTCTGCTTATGAGAGCTGGAATGGGATTTTCAGGTGCTATTTCAATATACAGACAGATGAACTTTGGTCGAGTTCAGTCCAGCTTATAAACAGGGTCACTGGAAGAAGTCAAAAACCAGTTCCAGGAATAAAATTGCACCGTTATCCACCCCTAAATCCTCCCTCGGTGCAGTGATGCTGATGCAAAGCTCCATGCTTGCCACTGGCTGAGCCAGCAGGGAGAAAGCACCAGGCACTGAGCCCCAGGCGTAATTTGGGCTGGGTGAATCTGCGCCCAGCTAGTTAAGAGCTGTATTTCAATTCAGAATTTAAGTGCACTTCTGCAAGCTTGAACATGCCCTTGAGGTTGCACAGTGCTGTGGGCAGGTGACCTGCCTGCTCTCCTCATGCTCTGCATGGTTAAGGTGTGGGGCATGCACGACGCTGAAACACAGAGCGGTGCAGCCCTGCCATCCTGAGCTCATTTGCTCTCTGCCACATCAGGGTTGAAAAGACAAGGAGGTGAGTTAGGGCAGATGAGAAAAGAAAAAAACAACAACATGCAATTGAGATGTTCAGCAGAATATTTTGTGTGCAGATAAATTCTGATGGTGTAAGGACAAGATGAACTCCTTGACAACGTCACTGTTCTGTTATCATTAACTGTAGTGTAAAGCTCTGAAGGCAACTAAGTAAAACTCTGCTTTTCCTCCAGGAAGTCTGATTGCAAATGCAATGTGCTCACAGACTCTGTGCTAACTACAGCAAGAAGATATATGGTTGGGTTTTATTTGTCACAGAGCTCAGCAATTTTTTCTTTTTTTTTTTTTTTTTTTTGGCAAACTTTCTCGTATGCGCTCAAAGCGTATTTTAAGAAGTTATTCCATTTTAATTAAAAAGAACCTAGCCATCAGCTGAAGCACTCAAATTCTTGTCTTCATCTGCATACACCAGCCCAGGGAAAGTTAGAGCAGTTCTTAAACTCTGTGCTGGAGGGCGATGCTGGGGCTATTGTAATACACCAGAGCCTCAGCATATTCTTTCTACAAAGGCCCCAGACACCTGTTGCCCACAGCCATTGCATTTGGAGACTCTGGAGAGCAGGTTGAAATCCTGGGGCTGCTGTCTAGAGAGCTGGGCCAGGAACAGGCACATTTTGAGCATGGTTAGTCTATGAGGACCTGCATCTGCAGCAGATCACCGTGAGAAAACCCTGGGGTGTGTTGGCACAGCTCATTCAACCCTCCTCCACACATACAAGGCAAGTTTGGCCCAGGACAGCGTGTAATAAACTGATGGGCTGATGTGAAACCCCCTGGCTCTGAGATGAACTCAGGCACCACGAGGGAAGGGGCTATACAAACAATCCAGACAAGTTGTTGTTATTAACTATTCCATCTGAAGCCAAGAACTAAATTCCAGTATGGCTGCCGCACAAATTCCTCCCTTTTGCATCCCCAGAGCACCCAGTTCAGCTTCATGTCACAAGCAGATCTGCAGGTACACTGTTTTTATGACGACATTCCTCTCTTCGGAGCACTTAAAGATAGCAAACAAGGGGCAGAGCAGGCTGACTGCTTGATGCTAGCTTTCTTCTTGCATTAGGCAAGATCACCAAAAGCAGGTGGAATGACTTGCCCTGGGCAAAAAAACTGGCACTGGAAATGCCCACTTTTTATACTGTAGTTTGAATGACTTCATGCAAGTTTACAATTGCTTCAGATGTACTTCTAGTGCAAGCTGATTGGAATGGTGAAATAAACACTGGTGATTCACCGAACCATCCTGGGTCCTGAAACAGCCCAGGTCTGGGCTGGAGCTGGGCTAGTTTCCAGCTCTCTGGGTGCTACTGCGTAGCCCTGTTCCACATACAGCCCTTTTTTTTTTTAGCAGAAGAGCTAATTTAAGTACTATCATTCAAACGTGAAACTCATCCCTTGTGGCTGCTCCATAAGGACCAGCATGCAGCAGGCAGCACTTGTGCTGGGATAGAGGGAACTGGGAAGTATGCACTCACCTGATACAAAGGCCACTTTCTCCTTTAGTATAGGAAGGACATCAGCAGCTTTCAAGCCATCATTTCGGAATGAACCTGCAAAAGAGGAAGACAAGAAAGCCACATTAGATGAGAGCATGTACTTTCTGCAAGTTTCACGGACAGCACGTATTTCTTAAAATGAGACTGGAGAAAGTCTGTACCTTGCATAAAAGCACCAAGAGCTAGACCCTTACAGTTGATAAATACCAATAGCATCAACAGAGATATGCTCATGAAAACAACATACAGAGAATCAACTCATCCCAATTCATCAACTTTGAGGATTTCACCACTTCAGAAGTTCTGGAGGAGAAACCAATGTAACTGCATTTGAATAGGCTCTGGAACACAGCCCTAAGAGATTTTTTTAGGAGCATTAAGTGTCAGAAAAGCACTTAGAATTTTATTTCTGGTTGCTGAATTCTTTCTGTGTTCAAGAAAGCAGGACTTTGTATACTCTGCATTAAAGAAATGAGACTTTGCTATTAACTTATCCTACTATGTCAAGGGCTTGAGGACAACTTAAAACACTCTCCTATCTCTGTATATCTCACAGAGGCAATACACACGGAAACCAGGAGAAAGCTGTGTGATTTTAAAAGATGATCACATCCAGAGCTGCAGGCAGAGAGCTTGCTGCTAATGGCCCCGGTGCCCTGGCTGTGTGCAGGAGAGGCAAGAACAGACACCAGTGGGGGTGGTGCCACCAGCAGATGTTTTCACGTTTCTCAGTATTTCCCAGGACAGGTCAGTCCCCTTCAAAACAATGAAGGAATTGGAAAACTGAGCCCTCCTTCCAGCCAGGGAATCCACAAAAGCTCCCCAAATCTGCAAAACTTCCCTCAGGATGAGGGGTTAAATTCCCAAAGGTAGAACACCGTCTGAAGCAATGCCCCGGCTCTGGGCAATGTATGTGCTCATTCAAGCAGCAGCTCCAGAACTGCATACTGGGCTGTGGCCACTGCCTCTGAGATGACTCCAGCTCCTGACAAAAGCCACACGTTGGCAGCTACATCCCAGAGCATGCTGTTAGGTTTTCCAGTAAGGAGTGGGAGAGGGGATATATGAACAGGAAAACCAATGGCTGTAATGAGAGCTCCAAAAGCAATGGTAAATCTGTCTCCAGGAGGGCCCAGAACAGCAACAATGCATTACCCAGTACATAAGTTATTACAAACATATCCCTAATAATGCTCCGTTTCATCCTAGCCCCCAGCTGTTTCTAATACAGTTGTTTTGTTTACTTGCGTGCTGGATCTGAAGCCATTTCTGCATAGCACCATCTAATTTTTCCACAGAGCTCTGGATATACAGCCACCTAGCCAGTTCGTTCCTGGACACTGATGAAGGCCATACGTTGCATCCTTCCTGACACTGCTCTCCTGCCCTTACAAGACTCAAGTCTCTCTGCAGTGGATGAACAGAGAAGGACAGATGGGTGAAGGAAGGGCAGGCTGAACACCGATCCATCTGACACTTCATCCATGCACTGGTTTGCTGGTTCACCATCATCCTACGCACCCCTCCTGCTCTTTCACCTGCAAGTCTCACCATGTTCTACAAGGAAGCTTGAGCATTGCAATCACTTCTTTACCAAAAGAGAATCAGATGTACAGAGAGCATGGTGCCATATACCAGTCACCCCTCAGCATTTCACGATTTTGCCACGTCCTGGCTTAGCATGCTGTCCCCACGCAAGAAGAAAGCATGCCATGCCTGCAGGAGTCACTATCAGAGGAATGTATTCTTGGAAGCTTGGAAACACTGAAGAATTCAAAAAGTGGATGCTCAGCACAGCTGAGTCATTTTTCAGGGCAGATCAATGTTGCAAATGCACAGCTCGTCTCCTAGCAGGGATTCCCTGTGCAGCAGAAGCATCTCACAGTTTTAGGTGAGATGCTGTAATGAGAACCCAGCTGGGTGAGACGGGAAGCTTAAGGCACGTTTCCACATTAAATGCAGCAAACCAAAAAAAGAAGATCTTTCTTTTTTCCCTGCACAAATGCCCCCGATGGCCCAGGGAACTTGCTGCTGCAGGACACAGAGGTCAACAGCTCAAAGGGCTTCCCCAGTGGGCCACAGATCAGCAAACAGCAAAAATCTCCAGGGAACTGTAAAGATTAAGAAAACAAACAAGAGTTTTGGAAAGAATATAAGCCTTCAGTCTTTGGAGTGAAAGCCAAACTCTTAACTCCTGGAGTGAAATATAAATTATCCCTGGAAGGAGCCTCACAGGCTTTAGGATTTCTTTCTCTAAGCAGAGGTCAGTGGCCTCTGTTGGAGTTACTGTCTTGGGCTACATGGACCCATGGTCTGATCCAGAGTTGGTCTTCCTAGAAAAGCTTTAGCTCTACATCTAAAAAAATGCAGCATGCTCTTGGCTTCAAATAAAGATCAGCTGCTGGAAATATGGAAATACTTTCTATGCTGAGAAACGTATGCGTAGGGTAGAAGAAGGCCTCCTGTCAAAGCACTGCATGGGGCTTAATCACTTGGCTCCTATTGCCTTCAGCGGGAGTTGTTCGTCCCAAGTCCCATGCAATGTTTCACGAAAGCCAGCCCACATTCTCGTAGTTCTCAGAACAGATTTGACTATTTAAAAACTTTGGCATGAAGTTTCTTTAACCAAACAAAACTGAACTCCTTAGGCTAAACTCACCCCTTGAGGAGCTCCACTGGAGTCCAAGAGGCAACAGTAGGATTAATCTGGTCCATATTGCTTCTTTCTTCTACCCTTAATAAAGGCCTCTCCTATATGTCTCTTTTTTTTATTATTTTTTCTCAAATTTTATCTCCTAGGTTTATCACAACCTATTTGCCTTCCTACCTGTCTTTTTCCCCCTCAAAGTCTCAGTGGACTTTATTTTTTGTTTCCAGTATAGTAGCATCTTGCCTTTCTACAAGGTGCAAACAGAAGGGACGTCTGATGTGAGCAGAGAGAGGTAGAACAAAGGAGGCTTTATTATTCCCATTGTAGTCTTTGCAAATGGAGACAGAGAGAATTGACTTGTTCAGTGTCAGACAGAAAGTTTGTGCAGAGCTCAACCCTCATTTCCCCAATGCTTCCCCAGTGCTTTGCTCATACAGCCATCCCTTTGTTTCCTGGCAGAATGTCATCCTCCCTTTTCCTTGTCTTAATATTTTCTGCTTCCTTCTCCAGCCTTTCTCTCTCCATTATTCTTTCTTTCTGCTTTTCTGCCTCAAATATTTACCTTTTTTTTGTACGTGCTAAGCTCTCTTTAACCCCAGCCTTCCCTTCTAGCTTGCTATTGTCTGTCCCCACAGGGCTGTGAGCCTTCCTAGCTGGGCTCTCTGAGCTCCACAAGCCATGCACAGGGGCTTAGCTGAGGGCTGCTGGGGCCTTTGCCACTGGGATTTCACTGGCTGAGGCTCATTGGTTCAGAGGCAGCAAGGCCACAGCATGGCACAAGCATTCTGTTGAATAGAGCAACATGTGCTCCGGACTTGTATTTTAGCACCATCTGGCAGAGATAAATAGGCTTGGACACTCTGCATCTGCCGACTGCTCCTCTGCGGATGACAGCCTGATCCTTGATGCGAAGAAAGAACATTTCAGTGCCCTGAGCTCCCCAGGAGCCTGCCAGGATCCCCTGCCATTCTTCCCCACTGCAGGCAGCAGAAAGATTTGACTTCCCAGAGGAAGGACTGAACTGGATTGAACTGAATCTAAAGACAGCACCAGCTAGAAAGAAAGCAATATTAATTTGTAAAAATCATTAACAACTAATATAAATTGGCCCAGAGCTACAAACTTCACCAACAAAGGTTATTATTCTCCTTATTAACTAATAAACAGTAACACCTGGCCTCACAGGAAGCATTTACAGTCCTGGGACTGCAGATCAGACTGGACGGTCCTCCCTCATCTGGGCAGATTAGCAAAAGCTAACAGAGACACTGCAGTAATTACCAGTGGAAGCATGGCTGGCATTGCCTGTGCTCTTCATCCCATGCAGAGCCAAAGCTAGAGCTCGCTTTCAGCTCTGCAATGGAAACACCAACAATCCCTGGGACCTTCACAGACTTGTGAAGGCTCTCTTGCTATATAACTGAAGAGCCATGCAGCAATTGAGCTTGTGCTTAATTAAGTCTACTTATTTCTGCATGTGTGTGTATAAAAACAGTACAGTAGACAAAAAGGTGTGGAAAGTGCCTAATGGGAACCTTATTGAGGATCCAACCATAAAATCTAATCTCCAGTACTCCTATGTTGTGGTTGTATGGAGTAAATGTTTTATGCCACCACTGTGCAGACTGACACAGACCCATGCCATAACTTCGCTTTCCAGGTGACCCCCTGACACACTGCAAGAACCATGGAAACCAAATAGATGGCCTGCATAGAAGACTCATACTGCTGTGCCAGGTGCCAAACACTTTATCCCAGCTGAGAGAAAAGTTATATTCAATACATTGCTGCATTTATTCTAAAAGGAAAAGATGAATGCTGTTTTTATATGTAATATGTAGGCTCAGTCCAAGACTAATATTATTTTCTCCATGTTTCCTTATTCTGTCCTTACTTCTGTTAATTACATACTGCCACTGCTTGCTAGAACATCCTTCAGGTCACAACCATTGGATAGCGATGCTTTGGGCTTCCTCTGCTTCCAAGCTTTGCCAGTTCTTGTCACAGTTCCAGCAGCTTTTCTACCCCCTGTACATCAGCAAGTCGGTCCCTCTGATTTCCCACTGCTCAAAAGCTCGCAGAAGGAGAGTAGCTTCGAGCACAGCCCCTTTCCCTTCCCTCCCCTGCCTGCAACAGCGTGAGAGTCAGGGCCGGGTTTCAAGGGAGACTGCTAATTGCTGAGATTGTTATTCCTTCCACGAGGTACTTGGCAGCGCCAAGCCTCCCAGCGCAGCCTTTGAATGTCCACACATTTGAACAGTAGCCTCAGCTTGAAAGCACGCCAAAGAATAGGCAAAGCTTCAATAAAGGTACAGCTCCTTGCAGCAAACCCCCAAGTTCATTAGCCTCTGTGCACATGTGGTCTCTAATAAGCTGAATTTAGTATCTGAAGCCTAAAACACCACACCCTGTGCAACCCACCTAAGCCAACAGCCTTCTCATACATGGCACAAAACTGTTCAAAACATCAGAAGGATATCAAATTAATGCACAGTCTGTGACAGAGGCTGAGCTTCATCTCCATCCATAGGAGATTTTATTCATTTCGCTTTAAACAAACACTAATAGAGATGCTAAGGGAACTCAGCAACTGTGAGTCAATCTTTTATGCATTTCCTTTTTATTTTCATCAGGACCTGGGGATCAGGCTGAGATCTTTCGGTTCCTAGCCTTAGAAAATAATTAGACATTATAGGTAGCCCTGCGGATAGCACATCTGACTGCTAGACAAAAGACTTGGCTCTGTTTGTACTTCTGATCCTGAATTGCTTTGTGATCCTGAACAAGCTGTTTTAACTGTGCTAGATCTTGGTTTTCACATGTACAGAAGGGTGATAATGACTGCTCACGTTAGTAAAGCACAGTCATGTCCATAGACCTCAAAAATACCTTAAAATCATGAATTAATTTTGTCTCACAAAACCTTTTTGTGGCAGGGAATTGTTCCAGTCTGCTTTTATAAATAGGCAAAATGAGGGACTAGTAATAGGAAATACTTGCTCTGGTGAACGCAGAAAAGGACATTTTGGGGAGGAAAGGGAGATGTTAAGAGAATTGGAAAAGATTAAGTCATCCAACACAAAATTTTGTATCTTATTTCTTAAGTGTGCAAAGGACAGATCTGCTCTCCAAGAGGGAAATGATCATATTCAGCACCTTGAGCTTTTAGTTATTAAGGATCTTCCTGTAGGTTGCCGTATGCTCCAGTAACCACCCAGACGCAACAGTCTTTTACAGTCTCAATAAAGAGCTATGGGCCATTTGTAATCTGAAGTAGCATTATAAGCGTGGCCATGGTTTCTACCCAAGCCTAGAGAGCATGAATATTTTCTTTTCATTTCATTCCCCTCTCAATTACAATTGGATTCCTTATGGAAACATTCCTCAGAATTTTATAATCCTATAAAAAGTTTAAACCTGCACACAGATTCCTGCAGGAAGGATGAAAGTCCTCCGTGAAATTTTAGAGGCTAGGTACACAGGGTCTCATCCTCTATTAAATTCTGGAGGTCAGAACAATTTCCTTTAGCTAGAACTGGTTTCCAAGAAGCTGCAGCAGGGCATTGGCCAGCACCTGTAACCTGTCATCTGTCCCTCCAAAAGCCTTGCTCTTCGGTCCTGGCGGTCCCCAGCCGCCAGTAACTTCTCTGGGACAAAACAATAAAATATCTAATTATGTACAACATTCAGGAGGCACTTTGCTGAAACGTCAGCCATACAAAGGGACCATATGCCAGTGCCTCAAGTGTGCTTTGCAAACATCTGCCTCTCAGGGGGATTTCATGCCAGACCGAAAGAAAGCAACTCTAATTAGAGGCCAATTGAGATCCTTGTCCCAAGGCCTGCGACTTCCCTAAAAAATAAAATAAAAAAACACCAAACAAACAAAGCAATTACATTTGCCCCATGCTTTAAAACGATCTGTATGTTTTTCTCTTTGAATACAGAGCACTGACTTTAACTTTGCTGGCAGGGTTCAGCATGCCCCATCTGAACGCATGCACAGGCTGATAAAGGCCGCTCTGCCTTCAGCAAGGATCCCTGCCCAGGAGGAGCAGTTGTGTCTTGAGTGAGTGTCAAGGGGGATTTTAAACTGGTAGGATTGCGGCTCATCCAACATTCACAAGCTAACACCTCAGTACTAATCAGGCTTGCTTTTCCCTCACCTCACTTCAAATCCCATCTGATCAGGTAGATGTCTTCCTTTGGTCCTTCTTTCTTTCTGCTAGAGCTGACGATACAGCTATAGTGTCACTCTGTAAAGCTGATTTTAGAAAAAAAGAAAGAAAGAACAAAATAAAAGCCAAAACCTGCAACTCAGAGAGGAGCTTTCCCTTCCCACACAGTTAGGGATAAATCAAGATCCGTGCCCTGAGCCCATGAGAAGGTGCACCCCGCTCTTTTGTCCCTATTTCAGTTTCCTCAGCCCTTTTCCTCCACAAACCCACGCCACCAGCAGGGTCTGCAGTAACCCACTCACAGATTGCCCAGGCCTAACATAGCACCGAGCCACAAAGCTCCCTTGGGGGCCTTCCTGGCAGCACCCAAAGTCTAAACAACACTGCGGGAAACGTTTCACAGGCATCAGCAGGAAGGACAGGGCAAGGCACTCACAGAGCTAAATAATTCATCCGCCTCTCTTACGTGCGCTGACATTTTTGACACACATTAAAGATTAATGGAAAATGTTTTACGGACGGCTGAGTCCTGTCAGTCGACGCACGGTCTTCTGCCTCCCCACCTGCCCCCGTCCCCTGGCGTGGCACGGAGGGAGGAGCGGTGCTACCTGGGGCACTGCCCCTGCAGATGGCGGCCAGCGGAGGGGCTGGGCTCACCCAACCCTAACCCTGCTGCTGCTAGATGCACCAGCCCGCCGGTTTCTTAATTAGCAGAGACAAGATGCCACGAAGCATTTTGGAAAGCAAATCGCCTCCCTGATTCTAGAGGCTACCTAGCCGTGTTTTCTTTGACTTACTATTCTTTCTTTAGCTCGATATATAAATGCCTGATTAATCTAATGTTCGCCTACTTGTGTTTTCAGTTGCTCTCTAATGCCAGTAAGGCCTCTTCTGCCC
Source organism: Numida meleagris (assembly GCF_002078875.1). NCBI lineage: Eukaryota > Metazoa > Chordata > Aves > Galliformes > Numididae > Numida > Numida meleagris. The sequence continues at coordinate 61,917,600 of NC_034413.1, read as the reverse complement.
AAATCTCTTTAGCACGCTACCATAAATGTTTAAAGCCCTAGAACTTACACTTGACATTTTTGTGGTTAGAACTTGCAATGCTATCGTAATGTTGAATAGAAAAGGATCACCAGTAGGTTGAAAATGCAGCTTTCCTTTAGTTTCACTCCAGCTAAAGATACATATAAAGAGATGATTAGGATTAAAGCCTCACTAACTGTCTGGATCTCTTCTTGGACAATCAGTCCTTAAATTTATTGAAAATGGTACTCAACAGAAGGTAGAGTTACATAGGGCCGCAGAGCAGCCTTCAAAGACAAAGGATACACAGTAAAACTCATTTCACATATCCTATTAGACTGTGAGACTGGATGTTACCAAAAATATGTTCTCCATCCCAAACATATTTTTCTTTATGGAAGGGGCTAAAACATTTCTAACACAATTATTGTCTAAACTAAACCGGTTTAGACTGATCTCCAGAGGCTGTGAGCTGCTGCTCCATCAATGCCCAACAGCTGGAGTCAAACGATCATCCAATATACCCTTAAAACACAGGGAAGTAATTTGGGGCCTCTCTTTCCAGCCCACTGCCAGGTTGCAAATGCAAAAGCCACAGTCCTGACATTGTCTCTCTCTCTTTTTTTTTTTTTAACAGAGCTGAGCAAAGGGCTATAATTAAGGAATTATTTTTTTTTTTAACTTTGCAGATTGCAATATAAAATCCTTTTCCCACACGCATCTCCTCTTCTTATAAAGGGATTTTACTGGTTGGTGTCTCCCCTGATTCCAGTTTCACTGAACAGCACACTCTGCAAAAACTAGCAGTTCCAGGCAAGAGGAAACTGCCCCATGCCAAGAGTTGGCAATAGTGCACAAAGCTCATTAGAAAGGCCTCCTAAAGGTAGTGAAATTGTACATTGATTACAGACTTGATCTACTGCAGCGTGCAGTTTTGTACCAGGATCTTAAGCACAATACTGAGCAGTAGATCAGCTGGCCTTAGCCCAGCTACATCAACAAAAAGTCATTCATTACCTTCAAATAAGTTAGAGATAAGGGAAAAACAGTTCCTCCTCTACCCACACCTCCTACTGCAGGTGAGATCTTCAGTCCTCCTTTTAATCCATTTTTGTATTTTTCTCCATTGAGTATTCCACCCTGCATACACATCTTGTGCACAGTGTCCCTGCTCTCCAGCAAAAACATGCACCCACAACCACCTTCTCAGACTTTAGATCAAGATTTGCTGATAAAAGGACAGATGTTTCCGAACTATAACTTAGTCTAGGCTTTTCCATGAACTTTTCCTGCGAACTCCAGCTCTGCTGCTGGAATAACTTGTCCATTATGTTTATTGTTCAATAACACTTAGGTTCTACCATGATAATACAGCTTTGAATAAATGACAAGTCACAGCAAGAAATCAATTAAACTTTAGGAACAATTACAAAACAAAAATGACAAATTAACTACACAAACAAAAACAAAAAACATGCTGATATTATTTTACCCACTTCCAATGCAAAGGCAGAATGAAAGATGAGCTGGGGAAAACAGATTCATCATGCTTTGGCTTCATTACTGTAATAATTAATTTGTATTAGCAAGTGCACATTAAGAAGATGCGTTTCCACCCCTCTGCCATAACCAGCTGGTGCAACATGCGCATGTCACTCATGGGAAACAGTAATTGTGCTGATGTCCCTCTCCATCCTTCCAGCATCTGCATCCTGCCCTGACTGCAGCTTTTCTGGGGACCAGTCAGCATCATTGGTAGAGGGCTGCACCAACACATCAAGGAGAACAGTTTCTGCCTAAAACCACCTCATGTGGCCAAAGCCAGTTGTGGTTGGAGACAACTGAACATGCAATGGCATCTCCCCTATTTCATGGTAGCTGACCAATGGCAGAGTGCGTGCGTCTTGAATGGAGATATCAGATGAAGCATTTATAATGACCATTTATAAGTCTGTGTTGGAAAAGGAGCTAGGTATGGCTTTCCATCCAGAGCTCTTATTCCTTGGATATGCTGAGAAAATCCTCATGAGCCCACAAATCTGTTTTATATCTCATCCAGTTGATCCCACTACAGGACTTGGCCCAGTCATCACCAATGGGGTTTGGGGCTATTGCCTGAGACTAAGAGGGCTAGGAAAATATCCTCTTGGCAATATCTGCATAAATTTTGGGATCTAGTGAAAAATGCAGCCTTTGCAAATACATCTATTCTCTGCCACTTTCTTGGAAAACCCTATCAAATATAGCAATATCCATTTATAGCAAGGAGCATATTCACTCCGGAAACTCAAGATATGTGAGACTCACTACTAATAAAAGCTTCAGGGCAAAGTATTAATGACATGTTGGTGAATAAAAAATGTATATTGAAATATTACAGAAATAAATTTACCATGCAGGAGAAAAGGTATAAAGTACAATTTTCCAAGTGGTATACTGGTTTTAGTTATGTAGACAAACAACCTTCTCACAGCCATGAACCACTTCTTTGGAAAGGTTTTGTGAACTCACACACAAAGAACAAAACAAAGAGATAAATACTCTCTTCTTTCCCTTCACTGAAGAGCTACAGTACTGAGCACACTGCTGCTATAGCACTACTGACAATTAAGGATGTGTCACCCTGAGCAGTATCTCTGTCTGCACATATCTAATCCACCCATTACCATCATCCTCAGCCACCACAACATGATCACGCACAGAAATCCTACATTATGGGAATAAATATCCATTGAAGCCAAAATGGCAAGTCAGCTGAGAACATAAATTGCCCAGATTCTACCCGAGGACAAGAATAATTATGTTTCCAAATCCACTTTAAAACCCTCACTAAAGAATACTTTCTGAAGAGGTCAAGCCCTGATGATTGCTAATACTTTCAAATGAATCTTTGTTACTGCCCAAATACAAAGAGCTGTTTTAACGTGTCATGTCAGAAGAATGTCTTCTCCAGGAGCGAGACTGCCCACATTTGTATAGATCATCGCTAAGTGTTCGGGAAGTCATATGACTCTGTGGCTTTGAAAGACTGCACTTTGATGTCCAACAGACAGATGTCAGCACACAAAAAAAAAGGAAAAAAATGTCCAAGCTCTGCACAGCCAGCATCGATGGACAAAACAGCAGTGAGCTCGTATGCAGAAACTAAATAAGCAATAGAAACTGAGATACCTCCTCTCTGCTTTGCTTCCTGATTTTTTTTTGCAATCATGTAGCTAGAGAAGTGCCAGTAAGGTGAGGTGCCCCAACCCATAGAAAACTGCACAGCATGACGGTGCAACCACTTGCATTATGCCAGCTCAGGAGCTCCATATCCAGCAAAACAGCATACTTGAAGCTGTAACATCACTTAGTCCCATCGTGTCAATTGTTGAGGAGCAGTGTGTTGAAGCTCACACTGCCACTGTCACTGCTGCTCCACAGATAAACAGAAGGCTTCTTTCATCAGTGTTTTCAACACAGCACTTTTCCCAAGCACTGCTATTCAGTTATAATGATTGTTTTGTTAAGTGTGGTTCCAGTCTGAAAACTGACTCCATAAAAATAGGATCATGGAGTTAATGTTTATTGCAGCTCAATGATTTCCAGATCAAATGCAGTCAGTTTACAAGTAAAAAAGATGTTTGGTTTGTTTTTTCCAACTATCGGGTCTACCAACCCATGCTGGGATCTAGAAGTTAAGTCGTCATCTTTTTGGTTTATACAATTGCAAAAAAGAAAAAAAAAAGTGAAGAAGAATTCTGCTCGCCCACTGCTGGAGCTGCTGTACATCTCCAGCTTCAACAGAGATTATACAGAATAAAAATGAAGTCAATATTTTCAAACCCACTTACCTAATTCTGTGCCTCAGAGTCCCAGAAAGGTAATCTGATTTTAAAAGGTACTTCAAGGGCAACTTGGAGTGACAAGACTTAAGTAGCACTTAAAATCTTACTGCATATTTAGGTAGCTAAATAGAATGTACCTAACTTTAGGCACCCATTTTTCAAAACTGCTCCCCTTAATTTAGTCAGCAAATTAATCAGATCTGCATGTGATTACACAGAGATAGCAGATCATTTCAGTAGGAAGGTGCTATTTTTATATAGACACTTGTCAGTGCAGAATTGCATGTTAAACCAAAATTTATGAGTCCACAAGCCTCGTCTACATTAACTATTTGACAGCTTCAAATTATTGCATTAGAGACACAGACAGCTTGTGTACACAGGCATGGGCATACATGTAACTGTATTCCTCAGCTGTCTGTAAAACCTCAGCATTGTAAGGGTTAACAACTTTCTCTCAAGGTAACTCTGACAAGTCGTAATCAGATATCTGAGCCCCATGCACGAGAGAAACAAGCTGTTTGAGGGGCACAGGAACTCCAGAAACCTGCTGTGCTATGGCTTGGGTTATCACAGCATTCTTACAACACTCTTTGTTGGGTCCCCTATGATTTTCTTAATGCAAAACCTCCACTTTTCAGCCATGCTGTTGCTTCTCCCCATTTTCTCCATCCATACAACTCACTCTTTCCTTCTGGGCTCTTGTGCCAGCTGTTGTTAGTTGCCACTGGTTAAATGCACATTTATCGAGTGCAAAACGAGGCACTGTTTGCCCATTATCCAGTTGCCATGAAGCATTCCCAGAGCACAGCGGGGTCAGGGCTGACCACCCTGCGGGGTCTGGGTTTCCCCTCCTCCTGCCTCACACCTTTGGGAGTTAATGGGAAAGTCTGATGGCAAGCAAAGAGATAATGCAGAAGAGCTTACAGGAAAAGTGGGCTGAAAATAAAGGCTGGGAACATGGCCAGCATTTACAGATGTACTGAGTTAACGAGTTCGGAGGAACTTTCCAAAATATTAGCCAGTTCTACATATCCAGCCTTTCCACGCTGGCTCCACAAGCTGGAGGTGCCTCCTTGCAGGGGCAGAGCTGCCAGGCCATCCTTGTAGTGTTACTCTGGCTCTCCCCCATCTTTATTCCCCTCCAACAAGGACAAGCAAGTGGGTTTAATTAAATCCCAATGTTGTCATTTTTAGCCAACTGTAAATGGGAAGTATGGTGCCTGGCTTTCATCATGAAGGAGCGCTGTGATCAATGTAACATCAGGCCAATTACGGCTGTTATGGTGCTGAGAGATGTTTTTCTGTTCCCTGTCTCTCTTTATGTTTTCAGGTATAAAACAAAGGAAGGTGCAGCAGCAAATACTAAGTGTGCCGAGGATGTTTGCTCCCAAGGAGCTCCTTCCATCATGGAGCCAGTTCCTGCCAGGCAGTTACCCATCCTTTCCCACTCCAGCCCCAGCCAAGGTCTCATCCACAATGATGAAGTCTGCCTGGAGATTTTAGAAACCTTTTAGATGAGGTTGTTGCTCCAGCAAACAAGCCACAGCTGACTTGCCTTTATGAACAGTCACGAGGACTCTGTAATGAATACAGCGAGAAGGTACGGGGGTACTTGTGGCTCACTCCGTCCTCCAGATGATATTTTCCCAGCATGTAGTCACAGCTCGTGCTGTTTGACTCATCCTCATCTGAGAATGCAAACAGTTCTCAACTGGAAATACAGCGTTTCTGTTTGTGGGCTTAAAGCTCAGTTTCTCTCGCGATGCTTCAAGCCCAGCTGGGTTCTGGAGAGCCAGGAGACATTCTGTGCTGGGGGAAAGGGACAGAGTATGCCTTCTGTGTGCTTGTCAGAGGGGGAGATGGATCTTGGCAGCAGACCCCGATGCAGGAGCTGAAGGAGCTGCCCACAGTGCAGATTTGTCTGATGTCCGGGCAATGTTGCCCTGAAGAATTAACTTTGGAGAAGCTAATCCTTGTACTCTGCTGCAGAGAAGGGTGATATGTCAAACCCTGACCTCACAGCAATGAGCCTCGAACAATCCTCACTTTCCTCCACATTTTGCTCGCTATGGGAAAAGCTGTGTTTTAAAACCAAACCATGCAGCTGCCTGACAAGGGATGGTAGACGAGAAAATGCTTTGGGATGGAGCTAAAATGGATCCCTCCCAAATACTATTGGCTTTAGATTTTGGATTAATCCATGTCCTAAATCATGACAGAGCAGCTCTCTGCAGTTTTTAGAGAACTGTAGCTATATCCCACCAAAATCATGCTTCAGTTCCACACTTCTCTATTACTTTCCTCACAGTTTTTCTTGAAATTATTTTAATTCCTTTTGAAAAGAAATCAATCTGCCTTGAATTCTAGTGCGCAGGGCGTCACACCATTACTGACTCAAAACTGAATGCTTGCTACTGGATTCCCAAGAAAAATACTGTTACACTGTAGTTTGAGAAAACTCAGATATCTGAAGGCAGAAGTAGAATTTTGTGGGAAGCTGTAATTATTCCAGACAACCAGCAGAAATCTAGAAAATTCAGAGCTGAGTTAAATGTAAAAGCAAACCACTGTGGCAAAGGTATGGAAATCAGTGACAGTGCATACCAACAAAGCTGGAGGCAGCTTTCAGGAATACCAGGAAATCAGTGGAAAGCTATAGGTGGTGTGCAGTGCAACGGATAGCTGCAGATTAAATTGATATTGAAAGCCTATTCCATTTTTTATCTTTCTCTTATTAAATTATTCTAGGATGAGAAAAAGGAGAGCATAAATCTCCCTGCTAAGAGCAGCACGCAGGTATACCACATTAAAGTGGCAATAAAGACGTCACGGACAATCCCTTGGCTCAAAGCCACAAGATGTATATCTCGTGCAAACTTTGCTTATAAATTAATTTAGCCCAGAATACAGCTACTGCCTCGTAAGGACGGAATGTTTATAACCTTTCAATTAACTGTTCTTCTGCAAAAATAAAAGAGACATGGTGGAGATCCCCAGACACTGGTGCGGGTCCCAGCTCCTTTTTGTGGCTTATATGGGGGAGCTCTCCAGAAATTAGCACGGATCCCACGCTTACGCTTTATTCCTCGGAAGGAAACAGCATTGTCATTCTTGGCGTACCCTCTCCGGTGCCTGTGAATGAAGCAGCCCCTGTCACAGCGAAGCTAATAAAAGCTGCAGGTGGCCCAACATGTGAGGCCTTCCTCCAGCTCTGTGCGGCTCTGCTCAGGGTCTTGCGGTGCCAGCTCTGATCTCCAGGAAGCTCTGACATTTCCCTTGATGGTCGCAAGATAAGGAAGGGTAACTGTTACTCGAGTTAGCCTGAAACATTTGCTTCTGAATCCTGGCCATGGACATACGGTGTGATCAAACACAAATCATCTGCTCTTCCTGCATCTCGGTTCACCCATCTGCTGGGGACAGCAGCATTTCCTTACCTCCCTAGAGCAGCCTCAGAGCCTGGAAGCACCATCTTGTCTTTACTGGCCAAGAAAATTTCTTACCATCAGTGCTAAGTGGGAGTTTTCTCTGCACAGTTTGCTCAAAGAGAAATAAAAAGCCAGAAAGAAAAGATGTAAAGCTGTTCTTAAAAGAAAACATGTCCATCTTTCAAAAACTGAGAAAGTATTCAAGTGCCACTCATTTAGCACTGCTGCAAACCGAGTCTTGAGCAGTTAACTTGTTGACTGCTTGAACTGATGGGTGCAGTCTAACTCACCATCGGGCCAACTGGTGGGACATCTCTAGCACATCATGGTTATAGAGAGCCCTGCTGGCCTGCTTTGACCCAGTGAGGACCTTCTGGTGCGCTCACAATCCACTGACAATTTTTCAACGAGAAGAGTGGAAAAGACTGCATTCAGAAGGAAAACCTGCTTGTCTGGTCATCCATGCACACCCTTAAGCAGGAACGTTTGTTTCCCACAGCAGCTGCTCACAGAGAACGATGCACTTCGGGAAAAGAGTGTGGGTGAAGGAAGAGCAGCATGGGAAAGCCACATACCTCACTTGTTAGGTCACTCCTCGGGTTATCGCAGGCTCACGATAAGCCCCTCACCCCTTGCTGCTTCTCCTGACAAAATCCAGGACTGAATGAACCATTTGCTTATCCTCCCCACTGCAGATGTTTGCAGGCATTTTCACCAAACACTTTAAAACAGCTCTTGTCTCGGGAGTCTGTTTACAAATTCTTCAACTTGTGTGCTTTCAAACATTTCATTAGATGCAAAATTTCCACCACACCCAGTGAACATGCCTCAGAACTGAGGAGGGGTTCCTTGCATGGTCTGCATGGTAGAAGGAACATTTCAGCACAGAGTGGGAGCTAGCCCAGATCTATTCCCCTTACGCCTTTCCTACAGTGACGGCACTATATTTTCCAAGCAGTAATAGCTCTGAAAGTTGACAGATTTGAGAATAAAACATGGAACCAAATACTTAATCAGTTGGGTACTGGAGCATTGTTTAGTGGACATGGTGGTGATGGGTTCATGGTTGGACTTGATGATCTTAGTGGTCTTGTCCAACCTTAATGATTCTACGATTTTATGATACAATTTCTCTATCTACAAGCCTGCAAGCTGCCGACACAGTTGCAAAAAGGAGCTGCACTGTGGGGCAGCAGGCACAGGATTTTGTAGTCTTTTTACATTCAAGAACACTCTGTCACCAAAACTATCACCTTCAACTCTTAACACACATGTCCCAATTCTTTTGGGATTTTCAGTGAAAGGAGAAGAATAATATTGTCCTCAGTAGGAAAACCTACACATTGAAATCTTGAGTAATTCGTTATTGGTCTCTGCTCAGATGAGATGCTGAGGTGAAGCACAACTAACATCAAATTACCTCTCACATTTGAGGTGCTTGTCCCCTACAGCTGTGTGTGAGGTGTTGAGCAGGGCATGGAGAGGAAGCCTGTGGCCATCAGTGTATGATGTGTAGGTAAAAAACAAAGACTGCTTCAGGAAAGAAAGTCTCCCACTGCTACCAGTCCTTCACAGTCAAAGAGCCGTGTCTAGGCCAAATCCAATATTCCTAAAGAGGAGACATACTACTAGCGCTATAGCTTCCAGTTCTGGGAGTATTAGGTTTGATGGAGTCTGTGATTTTAAATTACATCAGCTAAACAATAATGTGTCTGAGGAAATTCATGCTGAAAATGGGGGGAAAAAAATGCCAATGGGCAGCAGAGAAATGTTACATAAATATATTAATAACTAGATGATGTTTGTCTTTCATCCTACCTTCCTGTGAGAGAAACTAGGTCCCACACAGAAACTGTGCTAGCTGTTTGTCCAGTCTGTTCCTCCAGACAGGACAAACAGCCAAGATCTCAAATGCATCTCCACCACAACAGGTCCTGGACACATGTTTCTCTGGCATGAGAGGGCTGAATTTCAAGACTTTTTTGATGCCAAGACCTGGATTTTCTTGTGAGGAGACTTGTGCTGAAAGCCAGTCAGCAAGTCATAAAGAGACGTGCTCATCTCTGAGCTCTCCAGGCTGGAGATGTATCTGTTTATAGAAGGTTTCTGCTAGAGAACTTGAGTCATCTGGGCAATAATGCATATCATTTTTTCAGGCTGCATACTTTTTTATTCAAGCCACAGTTACACATTATTGCTTGAAAACAGTGCAATGCAGCTTTTATTGTAATTTCTTCAACCTGGAATTTATAGAAATTTAGTGGAATATATGGGATTTCCTAAAAGAACAAGACTGCACAACAGAACTCACAGGCTTTTCTAACTACAAGCATGGTGGAGTGAAAGTAGGCAGTTAATGAAATGGAGGACAATGAGTCAAAAAAAAGAGAAAGTGAGAAAAAAAGGCTCACATGTGTTTTAAAAAAACATTATCATCCTAAATTGAATGCTTAAAAGTCAAAAGAAGAAAGATTTAATGTGGCACAAGTTAAAAGAATTACATTTTAAAATGCATTTCTTCTAATCCTGTCTTCTAAACAGTCAATAATCTGTGGCAGATAAAACTGTAGGATGGTAATTGGAAACAGAGTCTAATCCCATGACAGGCAACAAATTCTTATCAATGGCTTTTGCAGAGCTCAGTCAAACAGTTGGGAAATTGGTAATCTTGGAAATTCATACATGAGATTTCAATCTTAAAGAAGGATATAGCAAATACACTTAGCTGCAGTGAGTCCACACTGTTTGTTTTGTTTTGTTTTACATAAAGATAACCCCTGAATAGGAAATCCAGCTACTTCCTGGTTTGGATTTGTCCATATTCGTGGTAATAGCATTGTGAAGAAAACCCATATAGTTTGCTTGGCTAACTAAGACAGATTCCAGCTTCCAAGCAACAATAACAGAGATTTTCTAGCATCTCACAAGCTGAGCTAAAGACAAGAACAAAACATTATATAACGTGACATAAAGCCATTTTCACCACAATCCATTAGTGCAGCTGAATCACTGCAAACTGAATTGATTTTTCAACATTAATTGGGGCAAATTATGATATAATTTATGACCTTTATCCTTCATAATTACTTATAGAAGGAAATTGTGAAAAACTAGCATTTAGGATGATGGGGAAAATCTTCAGAATAACTTCTGAACAGGAGTATCCTTTCTTTTTCTTCCCCTTTCTCTCTGCTTATGAACATACTAGTAAATTATCTGTCATTTACTTGGGTCATTGTTATCAGCTGTGCCCGAATCTGAAACTGAAAATTCAAAGCACACTTTTTCTAGTTGCATGAAGAGGACCTGTGTCCTTACCTGTATTGCAGACACAGGGCCTGTGCCTCTCTTTTTCCAGAAGGATGATTTGAACCTTTAATGAACTCCAGATATCTTTTCAAACAAGATCAATAGCTTCTGCTTATCTTCTATGCACAGAAGAGAAAATTTAACTTAGGCTCAAAAGCAAATTACAAAGAAAAAGAGAACCTCCAGCACCGTAACTTCATAACCAATTATTTCTTCCACAGCCCATTATTACTTGCATATTGTCAATCCTCTTCAGTTAAATGCCCTGTACTATATGAAAGACTATAAGGCAGTGCCAATTCAAATGAATGTTGTAAATTCATGCAGATGAGGAAGACATACACCCAAGCCATAATTTTTCACTTCAGGCTAACTTGCTCAAGTTATTTACTCCTTTTTTGGATACAAAATAGACTTGACTGATCCATTTTTCCATGGTGATCTGAAGACAGGGTGTGGGGTTGAAAAACATGTCCTGATATTTGGCAATAAAATCTCATCAAACCTTTCCAGACAAGATAATATTCAAATCTAGAATCTGAAATAAATGCAATTTCTAGCCCAAGCTGAAAATTAAGCATCACATTGTGCCATTTTACTCCCATCACGCATTGTTTTCTTAAACAAGGTATATGTTGAAGAGAAAAGCTAAAGGAGTTGACATGAATAAAAAGGCTTTGGTTCCTACCCTACCTTCTTGTTTACCAAGTAGCAAATCTTGTCTGAATTTCTCTACAGCACACAAAGATAACTAGCAGCTAAATAAGATGCTGCAAGCAAACATATCATTACTAGGCTGAGCCAACACATACACTCCATGCATGTAACGCCCTCTGAAAAAGATGGGAAAGCTTGACATGGAGTGATTACAGACTCAGGACGAGGTGGTAGTATGGAGTGCATAAATCAGGGAGGAATTTGGCTCATCATTTATATTTTTGAAGACAACATGTCTTTAAACAGAAATGAAGCAAGCTATAAAGCAGTGATAGGCTCAAATTATATGGCGATTTTCTCAGAGAAGAATACAAAATCATGTATGTATGCAAAGGGGAAAGATGCCTTTCCACTTCTGTTAGTGCAGCATGGACAGGCAGAGAAGGATTTGGGGGACATCACATGACAAAGTCTCCAAACAGCAGTGAAGTGTACAGATAATTAAGCAGCTATGGCTAGAAAATTCTAAAGCTCAGCAGAGCCATTGCCCAGCTTCTGTGCATGAACAGTGCCCCAGTAACCTCAGTTGAGCTAACCAATAGTGCCAATGGCAGAAGTAGCGACAAGAACAACTCTGCTATTTGGGAAGGGGTCCTTGAGCCTCTCTGCTCACTGCAGGAGGTTGGGTCTGGAATGGAGATATATGGCATAGCAAATAAGCAGAGCCTAAGCAGCAGCAGCTCAAAATGGCCCATACTACTGCCACATAACTTCTGGATGAACATGCTCCTTGCTCTGTCCTCTTAGTTCCCCCTCACTAGTATTAGCCATGCAGGCTTAGTAGAGAGAGCTGAATGAGGTGGGGTTGTGTTAGGTGGCCCCATGTACATGGTTCCTTGTGTTACAAGACAGGCACCATGTTCCTTAGCCAAGAAACAGTAAGCAGCTATCCCCTGCCATATCTCTCATTTGTCAGGTGTTCCTACGAGCAAGGATGTATCTTTTTGTTCTTGCTTATAGCAGCACACCAAAACTAACAAAAAGCACTTTTTATTTATTTATACTTTGAGGCTGTTTTGAAGGATCACAGATGCTTCTGATGATAGAGCAGGATTTTTAAAGGGATGTCCATTTGGGGACCCTAGTTTCTTACTGACTGCAGGAGGCCTCCTTAAGAGTAGAGATTTTAAGATGACAAGTGATGAGCATGCTCTAAAACCAGCCTCTTGTTAGGAGTCTCCACTAGGGTGGATGAAATTACACCCTCAAAACTTCTGCTCCCACTGGCAAAATCTCAGCCCCAGAGTTACATCACACCCAGCCCTTTGCATCTTATTCCCTCTGCGTGTTCCTCCTGCTCCCACTAAAGCGAATAGGTATTTTTCTCAGTGCTGCAAGCAGGTCCTGTTTCCATTAAAATCAATCTTTCAGCACGCTTAGGAAGTTCAAACGAGTCCTTGGCTGTAAATCTGAGAGTTTTATCCAGACAGTGATGTTAGCTGTTTCTGTCTGTAGGAAATGCAGCAGATTGACCTAACAGTTTCTCTACACAGGAGTTTTACTCCTGTGTGAGTCTGAAAAGTGATGGGTGGAAAAAATGTTCATTGTTATTAAAAAGGAAAGTCAGTTCCCAAAATAAGATAGATCACACTCCATCATTTCTCTGCCAGACATTCCCGTGTACTTAATGACTCCGCTAGGAAAAGAGATTAAAGAGAATAGTATAGATCGGATTATCGAATGACAAACTCTTTCAACTTGTAATTTGGAAAGCACAGTGTTCTGGCGTTCCACCCCACATTTCAACAACTGGAGTACCAGATGCAACCAGGGCTCTCCGAACCTACCATTAGCAAGAAGCAGGCTTTACAGTGTGATGGTAGTTTTCTTTTACAGTTGAGCAAACTGGAGGGGAGTTTTGGTATTAGTCCCAGACAAAAAACAGCACAGCTGAGCAGAACACAGGGCAGATTTGTCTCTTTCACTTGTCCTACTGAATGGACCATCAGCAGTTCAGACTGTGTATCATGAATGTTAAAGTACTGGTTCACACTGCAGTCTTCAATAGACCTGCTGTAGTACCAGGCAGCCTCGTAATTCCCTCCACTGCAAGAGGAGCACAGCATTACCAAAAAAACCCCCAAAAACAACAACAAAAAAAACCCCAGAAAAAAACAACCACACCATCCCAAGCCTCACTCATCCTCCATCCCTCTGCATTTAATGATGATTCTGCTCTCCAATTCTGCCTCCTCCTTCTGCACTGCTGAATATACACCTGGGATCTGCTCAGCCTCATGTCAGTGCTGTCCACTTTATCCCAGTCCTGCACTGGGGAACAGAATCCTTTTGGGTGCCTCTTCCCAGAAATTTCTTTAGTAGCTTCTTGTTCTGCACCACCTCACTGACTTTCCATCTCTGAATAATTTGTTCACACAGTATTGCTTCATTCACCATTAGAAGCCATAAGTCAAAACAGAAGCGCTGCAAGACCTTAAATTCTTGGAATCGATTACTTTTTGGTTGTTGTTTTTTTAAATAATCTATGCAACAAGTAGCAGGGAGTCACAACTGCTCTTTTAAACAAAGGTTGAAAGAAACTGAGTTTAACTCAAATCTGTGCCAAAAAAAGAACATTTTTTCCCTATTAGTTTAAAAACAGAACAGTTACCCCAACCTTGGCTCATTTTCTGTGTGCAACCATAGGGCCGCTGTTACAGATCTGCGATCAGTACCAGGTGCCCATTTGACAGGCTCCTTCTCTCCATGCCCCATCCCAGCCTCTGGCATCCCTCAGCTCCAGGCCAGCAGCTCAAGGAGGGTTTGCAGCTGGCCAGCATAACTCCCTGGGTCCAGGTATCTCCTGCTCACTTTGCTATTTGTCCCCACAGAGCAGCACAGGGGAATGATGCCATAGAAAGGGAAATCACCATGAGCCTGGCTGGTTCAATATGGCAAGACAAAATTACCATAGGGTGGGAAAGTGCTGAATGAAGGAGCAGAGAAATGATGTTGAGCACGAGAAATGCTTGCTGTCACCTGAGTTGTTTTTCCTTCTCTTACGGCCCAAATCCTCTTTTGCCATTCAATTACTCTCGTGAGATCTTCACATTGATGGGTCCAGAATAGTGGCATGGCCAACAGAGCCAAAGATTAAAAAATCCTCTATCAGTTTCAATCGAGAAATAAGAGAGCTGGCCAGCACATTATCTGCTAATGGCAGCACCATCCTGGATCATCTCTACGATCCTCCTATTCAGAAATTCTGCCTATAATGCAAGGACAAATGCTCACACTTCATCACTGCACCTCACAAACCTTCCCACCTTATTTTGGATCCTCCCTAAAACCTGCAGCCATAAGTTCAAAGAAGGGAAACAAACACACAGAGGATGTTTAATTACCACCAGCCCTGGAAGCTGTTTGATAATAGCGAGTGCTCTGCAGAGGGATCAACACCTCCTGCCTGAGTCTCTAAAGTGTGCAGTTCCACCCCCCAGAAGAACATCTGACAGCTAACAGCAACAGCCTATGTGCTACAGGTGACTTAAGTGAAAACAAACTCACACATCCAATAGTACCCAATAATTACAGCAATGCAGTGAAGCTACCACAGCCAGGAAATGCCAGAGGTGAGGCTCACAGCTATGCTGAAGTAGCTTTTTTATCATCCTAAAAGCAAAAACATGCTTCTTGCAGATCAAATCAGCAGTGATTATTCTGGTTTTCTACATCCCATATCTCTGAGAAGAAGATGGTGAAGACCTGCAAGTAACCAGAAATTTGTAAGTCACATCAGGCTGATGATGGCTGTTATTCTGGGTTGCTTTACAGATGTTAGAATTAATTATTACAGAATTTCCTTTCATTAAAAAGAGATTTTTTTATAGCTAGATTTCACCAGCTGCAAATAACTGAGACATCATTTATAGCACCAAGATGGCTTTTAAGGGCTTTCATCACTTCAGAGCATTGGTTTTTGTAACCGCTTCTACAAATCTGCAGAATTTATGGCTGAAGTGTGTTTGTATAATGTGATCCCAGGTTCCAAGAAATGGGATCCTAAATAAATCAGAGCTAAACAAGGGCTCACACAAATGCTGGACTAGGAGGTCTTTTTTCACAGGAGTTTCTGTGAGTGCAATCAGAGTTATCACCTAGCTCTCTGTTCCCAAGAGCTAACACACTGGTAGTAAACATCCAGGTCTGCAGTCCCTGTAAGAGGATATTAGCAGAGCTGAACACTTTGGTAATGATCCATATTCTGTTAACAAAGATTATACACATGCACACAAACTTCAAAAGGCCAACAACTATGTTAACAAATGGTTTTAGCTGATCTGTGAAAACTGGGCAATTAGTGCAACTTCTCCGGTTAAGAGTCTTCGGATAACAAACAGCTCATGACAGATCACTGAAAACAAGTAGGGTCCTTAGCATACCAGGCATTAATGACACTTACAGTGTGAAGTCATGTAGTGCCCTGGCATGATCTGGGGAATTTATGCAAGAAAATACACGTGTTCATGCATGTTTTAAACCTGCTCATGAGAGACCACCAGAAATGCCACCTTAGATTCAAAATTCCTTCGAATAGAATTCTAAAAGGAGTCATGTGTTTTCTTCTGGTGATGCATAACACCACAGTTCACTGGAGTTGTCCACTTAAAACAAGAGAAAAAGAGTGAGACAGGAAGGAAAAAAGACAAATCCTCATCGCCTTGGGACTTCTCCTGTCTGGACAGGTCTTCCAGAGAGGTGTTTCATCACCTGCCTGGTTGATGCAGAGTCCTGTTTGGAAGCTCAAGGCAACACTGCAATTACAAAACTGGGCATACACCAAAGAGATATGTTTAAAATCCAGGTTTCCTGCGCAACCTCCCTGCTTTCCTTGTCTGTTAGAAAGTCGATTTGTGCTCCCAGTAGATGGGATGCGACTCCCGTTGCGTTTTCAGCCCTCTCCTTAATTTACTTAGGTTTGAAGGAGTAGTATTTCTCCTCTGGTTTGCAAATCCTGTTCCAAAGGGAAATGTTAACAGTGTTGTTTTAATTCTAATTTTGAAAGACAACAAAGTCAGTAATGTCAAATTTTCTGTAAAAATAGGACTTCTGAGTGTAGATGCTTTAGTGGGCATTTACAGTTGTAATTTTGAAACAGCTGAAATATCTGGAAAAATTAAATAGCAACTCTTAATTTAGGAAAAAAATAAATTGATGGAGGAACCTGCATTAGACACAGGATTAAAATGCACATGGGAAATAAACTGGAAAACCTCGCTCCATTTTTGTTCATCACAGGTCATCAAACTGAAATGAGAAAAGCAAACTTACAGTGTATTACTAACGGAAGTTATAGAATACAAAGTGGTCTCAGGCTGCTCCCTGAGCAGTTTGGAAAAATATGCATTTTTAAAAGGACTGCTTCTTTTGGCAAATTCAGAAGAGTATGGTAAAGGACAGACCACCCACATGCTTTCTGGACAGTCAATAACTGGACACAATTTTTCTCTGATTTCATGATATAAACCAATACTTCACTTGCAAATAAAGGTCATAATTCAGTAATACTTCTCCGCTCAGAGAGGTTATTTAAGCCTGTGCTTAAAAAACATTGAAGGCAATGGAATGCAAGAACATGATCATAGTCTTTTCTGAATCAGAAGTCCCCTGTCACGTGAGAAGAAAAGAGAAAATCCCAACCCAGTGGAGTGCAGAGAAGTCTTTCAAAGAGGACAAAATGCTGAGCTACAGCTTGAACAAGAAACACAAAAAGTTTGTTGTCAAGGCTTGAAAAATACATTTGCTCCATTTGCTAAGGGTGACCACGTGTCTTTGGCTGGTACCAACCCATCACAGAGCCATCACACACTTGCACATATTTTGCATTCCAACTTTGAAAAAAACTCAGAAATGGTCAGAAGCCCAAATCAGAAGCATCAAAACTGATATGAGAGTTTCTTCCCTCTCTTTTTTTTCCTTTTTGATATGCAACAGACTGTGAAACAACTTGCACAGACTCTGGCTTTGTCAGAAGATTTTTCCTATAATCACAAAATCACCTCAGTACAAATTTGAGATGACTTGGTCAACTTTTTGTTCACATTTACTCCCTTACAACATAATACTTGCTTGAGAAAAACCTGCCCATTTCACAGCTGCTTTCTCTAGATCCAAAACGGAGGAAGCATCAGTCATGCACCAGGTGCATCACGTCAGAGTAAGTCATCCAAAGGAGTTTGTGTACTCAAAACAGTAGGTATATCCACTTGGAAATCCTTGAGCACTAATAATTGCATTGTACATAATGTGCTGGCCAAGAAAAACACTTTAATTTAAACTGTGAGTAACAATCAAACAGCAGAAGAGAAAGAATTTCCTCTTTTTCCAATAAGCAGCTCCTCCTCTTGTACCTCCTTACTTGAGGCTTTGCCTGTCCATGACTTCAAGCATCACTTGTTTGCTTGAGAAGGCAAAGGCACTTGCCCACTCTTTCTCACATGCATCCCAATAAAACTTCTAGTGCTACAAACCACCTTGACTTCTCTTTTAATGGCAGTCAGCAGAGAATCAGCCTCCCTAAACCCTTCACTTGCCCCAGCAGCAAAAATGATGTTTTCGGGAGACATTCCGCCTGATTCTTAAGGTGAGAAAGATGGATCCCTTCAAAACAAGCTGCTTCCACCCAGGGCAGGGTGCAGGCAGGAGACGAATGTGAAGCCATACAGGGAAAACACACGCATGACCAGTATTTGACTGCAGGGACCTACAATCTGGCAGTTGGAGACATCCAGGTTTTTTTTTTAACCTTTTGTTCATTGTTTTAGTAATTTTATCTCTTGATGACAGATGAGGCGGATATTGCTAGGAAACTAAATGATTTCTTTGAGTCAGGGTTCTGCAGGGAGGATGAGGGAAACATGCCAGAAATGGAGAGAAATTTCCCGGGGGCAGAAAATGAAAAATTAATGAAATGCTAAGCAACACCAGAGTATGTCAAGTGAAAGAAAAAAAGGGATAAGAACAATTCAAATCAGACGGTGCTCTGAAGGGCTCGGCAAGTCGGAAGTGATAGCCTGGAGAAGAACCTGTGCGGTGGAAGCCCCTAAGTCACCATGAGGAGCAAAACAGAAATGGGTCAAATTCATGCTCAGGACACATAGCTGGGAGCACCCAGCTAAGCCTGGCCTTAACACCAGCAAAAGTTACTGTCAGTAACTTGAACGAAGAGTGGCACAGATTTACAGGAGGAATATCAAGGTGGACAGACCTCTATTTTTTTTTTCCTGCAGGGAGACAGAACCAGGATGAATAAGCCAATGTCACTGACTTATCTTTCAGCAGGCAACATGAGAGCAAATGGAGAGAGTGTAGGTACATGGCAATTTATCAGGAAAGGACAAAAGTAACAGAAGTGAGCTCATTTTCCTTATCATATACATGGCCGTGGTGATGTCTGCCCATTGATATCTGGCTATGGAAAGGCTGAGCATCAGCACTGAGCCCACATTTGCTGCTCTGCTCAGCAGCCTACGAGCTGTTTAATAGAGCACCTAACAGCTCCAGATCCCGGTCTCTAACTTCATTACAGCCTGGAGATGCCAAACCAGCTCTGCACACAGATCCCACAGTGGCCCCTGGGTGCCTGGGTTTGCGATGTGAGTCCTGGTTCGGAAACAGCTCGCTCTCAGCAGGGGACAGCAGGAGAAGGCCATGGATTTGGGTCTAAACTCAAGCAGGCACTGAAGCATATGGCTGTGCCTCTCTGGGATGGGGCTGTTCTCTTAGATTAGTGAGTGATGCTTCAGCTTGCTAATAATAATGCAGGGGAAGACCAGATGCAGAGACATGAAGAAACAAGAAAATAGGTCACCCTTCTGATAGTAGGAGAGAGAGGGGATAATGCTGGAAAACAAGTAGCCGAAGGTCTAGAGCTGGATACCTTGACAATGGTTCAGAATGTTAACCACAAAAGCATCACCAGTGACAGCAAAAGAAAAATAATAAAAGAAAAAAGCTAATGATGGAGTACAGATAGCACATAATTTACAAAGGGCAGAAAGAGAGCCATATCCTAGAGACTGATAAATGTTTCAGGACACAGTGGTAGCCTCTGGTCTCCTCTTTTAAAGGGTTAATTTTCCAATGTGAGCTCTTGCCAAAAGGCCACATGTCGATCACAGCATGTCTGCTGGTATCAGCTCCTCTACCAAAGCAGCCAGCACTTCTGCCATACAGAGACAGGGCGAGGGGAACTGTCAGATGGAAGGAGAGGTGCCAAGGCTCTGTGATGGAAGGCGATAGACAGGTCTCACACTTCTATACCAACTGTTTCAAAGCCTGATTTTTCAATCACTTCTAATAATTTCTTCTGGATTCAAAATAAATGTGGACAGATTAGATGATACCCAGACAAAACCCGACTCTCCCGGTGGGAGGAGGAATATTCCTGAGGTTAGCAGGAACTCAACTTTTAAAGCCAAAGAAAGTAACTTTTTTTTCTGTATACAGCCATTACATTTCCTTTCTGTGCATCTCCTCCTTCCTGTAAAAGAAAAACACTCATGACTAAGTGAGATCCAATGTATATATTTATGTATATATATGAAGTGCAATGCTCGAAGAATCCTGCTGCCAGAAACCCTGGATGCCTTGGGACTGAAGCTGTGCTGAAATCAACCAAAGCCCTTCATTCATTATTTCTGTGAGCATCTTCCAAAACTTGGCAGAGATGCACTACTGAGCCTCACCTGTAGCTGGGACACAGCCTGTGGGTTTTAAGACAGGAATGGTACAATATGAGAAACAGTCCCGTTCCTAACAAACTGATGAGCAGGCTTTACCCAAAGTCAGCATCTCACCAGTTCAGTGAGAATGAGCATTCCCTAAGTGGCTGTCTACATACAGCATGGGGGTAAAGTTTTGCTTGCCAAGACCCAAGAGGGCAAAAAGCAGAGGGATAGCTGGGGCCTGTCAAAGATGGTAGGCGGCAAAAGCGTGAGGTAGAAATCTGAACACTAGATTTTGACCTAAGGTACATCTGCACAGGCTTGCAAGGGCCTGAACTTGGAAGGGGATTTGTCCAGGCATAGCCAGAATTTTTACTGCTTTTATCACAGCCTCAGGTTTTAAAGCGCTGGTACAATGGTGAGCAATGAAATCACAGCCTGGATTTGCTTTTGGATCTACTACTGTTTATCTGAATTTTTGGCAGCTTGTCTCCATGAGCTAAGGTTTTCATTGGGCTCTCTGTTTGGTACCGGCCAGATCTTCAGCAGCTGCAGTCAGCAGCTGTAATTTCACATTGCCTCAGAGAAACCCGGGGAGCTGTTACGATTTATCCCAGCTATGGATCTGGCCCACAGTACAACAAGGATCTCACCACATGGGAAGCAGCTTTGGTGGGGAGCAAGGCTGTGGAGCCACTGAGTCTGTCATCTGGCCCCGCAGCACGAGGGGATGCTGCCTGCAGGAGGGAGAGGAGGGGAACTCGCCAGTGGGCTGCTACCTGGCTGTGCAATGCTACACTGTATGCCTGTGATCCCTGTGTACTCCAAAGTACATCTGTCCACTAGATAATGCTTTTCTACATTATGGCATCCAATGCATATAGATCGGCAACATAATCAAGATACATTCTCTAGCACAAGTGAGATCTAAATAAAACTGAGCACTTTGCAGTTCAGAATGCGCTTGAAAGGAGAAAAAAGAGTCTTTTTGCTTTTCTGTAAAATCCAACGTGAAGTGTGGACCAGAGGAGGCTATGAGCTCCTTGGGAAGCAGCATTACAGTGAAGCAGCATGACAGGCAGAGATGAACTTCGAGGTATCTTGTATTACAACTGCCTTGGATGGTCATCATCACAGCTGTCACATTCACTGAGCTGCTCTTCCAGCTTCCCCCTTTGTCCCATTCTTTTGCTTACCCAAGTTGCACCAGGCCTTTGCATCCAAGAGGTGAGGAGCTCCCACTGCACAGGGCTCACTGGCACAGGGAGAAGGGGGCACAACCTGCAGTAGTTTGCACCCAGATCCCTTTTCTGCACTTTCAGGTTGGTATTTCATCACCTCATGATGCATCCAGGCCTCTGCATGGTCCTAATTTCCCTCGCAGAGCAATGCTGAGGAAAATCTTCTGAAAAACCTCAGCGAGGGGCTGCCTGAGCAGTAAGGGAAACCCAATAGGAACCCCTGACACAGCTGCCATGCCTGTGGGCCTCCCCCGTCCCACCACAGGGTTACAGACACAGCTGAAGTGGTATTTTTGATAAGCAGGTGTGTGTGTATGACAGGCGATCACTGAAATAGTATTTCAGCTTGTCGGTGCATCTCCTCAAAAGAAGTTCTTGATATTATGAGGTTAAGACAATCTGAATGTAAAGCTGAGCCACAACATAAAAGCCATGCTATCTGTCAAAGTCATCAACGGCCTTGTCGGTGGGATTTAGCAGTGGAACTCCCAGCCCAGAGCCTGTCAGCTCCATCTCCCACAGCAGATAACGCATTTAGCAGCAGAACTCTATCACGAGACAAAAAAAATTAATTGACCATAGAAGCAAACTTTGGATTTTAGCTTCTCCTGTTTTTAATTGGTGATGAACAGGTAACAAAGAGGAAAAAAGAAAGCCGTGAAACAACTGAAAAAAAGATTAACCTATGCGATTATTTCTGAGTTAGACGAGGAGCTTTTCCTGCTGGAGGACTGCACACGCCTGGCCTGTGGGACTTTCACAACTGCATGCCTAAAATATTTCCTAACACAACAGGTATGTTTCAAACTTTCTACAGAGTAATAGCTGAACTTGATAGCCATTGATCAGAAAGCACTGTAGTATGGAACAGACCTCTCACAGTCTTACGTATAAAAGCTTTTACCGTGTTGCCACCATCACTAGAATGGTATGGACAGAAAAAGAAGGCACTAAAACTGGGGAATGCCAAATGTGCAAAACTCATGCAGAGCTCCTTCCCAAGCAGCCTGTTTGCTGCTGTTTTTCCAAGCTGAGAGTGGGTGAGCAGCAAAGAAGTTAGCTCTGATGTGGAATCACAGAGATGCTCCGTACTTGTTGTTGCACCGTGACCCACCAGGCTTAACTGAGGCCATATGGCCACAGCAATTTGCAGAGAGCCGAGCCTGAAATTCCCCTCCCCACCACTGAAGTCATTGTAAACTCTTTGTTCTTCCCTGAAAATATGAAGACATATCTCATGTCATTTCAAGATGCACACCAGTTCCTACAGGACCCAACATCCTGCATCACCACCCTGATGTGCCATACACACTACTCTCAGAGCTCCTGCATTGCTACCAGCAAAAAAATATCCAACCTTTCTGAAGGAGCTAACTTAAAAATTAGCCCTCTAAACCTGCATCCGTTGGGTTGGATTAAAAAGGAGAGCCTTGACTCGGCAGTACGCCTGTAATTGCAAGCTCTGTGGCAGCACACTGGAAGCGCTGAGCGGCAGGGATAAGGAGGGCATCTCACACCTAACAGATGTCAGGTTTTATGTTGTTTTTTTTTTGTCCTCCAAGTCTAGACAGCAGGTCTGACATCCTCCCACCTGGGGACACAGCTGCTTGACAGGGCTGGTGGAAGCAAGCTCTGTCAGATTCCCTGGAGGGAACCAGCCCTTGGGGAAAAGCCTTTGTCCCCGCTCGGTGCCGGCAGCAGGACACCAAGGCAAGGGGAGGGCTGGTCTGTGCCACCACTAAAAAGGAACTTCAGTGAAACCAGCTGCAAATACAGAAATGTACAGCAGCACAGGACAAGTGCTCAGTCCAGTGCCATGATGCTGGCAGTGAAGCATCTCCTGCACCAGCCACCCAAAGCAGCCATCTGTGGGTGAGGGCAGGGAGAAAGCATGCTGCAAGCCTCCCTCACTGCTCAGTCTCTGAGATATTTGAAACGCTGTCCTAAAATTGCTTGTTCTTCAGCATTTGCAGGTCACCTCTCCGATAAACTAGTTTGCAGCTCAACTTGTAACGCCAAGGGAGGCACCCGCGTGCTCTGGGCTGGGCGCTCCAGATCCCTGCCAGCACCCCTAGCTCTGCAGGCAGCAGCAAGAGCCTTGGGCCCTCAGCCAAGCAGCAGCCAAAAAAGCGATGGTGTTTAAGAGAAGTGGGTCAGCCACCCAAAGCTGCTGGCTGGTGTTGCTAGAAGCGTGTCGTTATTTATACAGCACCACAGGGGACTTTGGAGATTCAAAGACAAATAAATCATGACAAAGTCCCTTCCTGTAATGCTCAGCTCAAACCCTCCGGGATGCTAAATGCCTCCTGTGAGGTGCTAAGTGCCATCAACTCCCATTGACTTTAATGGACAGAAGGATGCTCAACACCTTGAATGACAGCACTTTCAAATTGCACTCTGATCTCCAGCAGTGTGTCTACTTACCCAGTTTTAACATCATTAAGTTGCAAATAATAAACATACCACGGAACATACTCTGCAAGGGACAGACAGAGGACAGGACGGTCTGTATTTTCACCTCCTGCTTCTACAGTACAGAGATGTGTTGGGAAGACGTGGGCAGCTGGGAGAGGCTGAACAGAAAAGTGACCTCATATGAGAGTGCAGTGAGATGTAAGTGAAAGCATCACGACCAAAGCTGACCTTCCGAAAG
The DNA here is from genome assembly GCF_002078875.1 of Numida meleagris. Lineage (NCBI taxonomy): Eukaryota > Metazoa > Chordata > Aves > Galliformes > Numididae > Numida > Numida meleagris. Next base: position 61,893,756 of record NC_034413.1, on the reverse strand, counting down.
CTCTGGGGCATGACACCCTGCTGCCTGAAGCCGGTCGGTTTTGTTTTGTTTTTAGCATTTTCATTACAGCTGCTTAATAAATGTTAGCTTTGTCCTTAGTGATAGTGAACCACCTACAGAATAGAAACATCTTTCCAAACAAGCAAATGATCCAGGCTGAGGAGACGCAGGGGTGTCCTAGATCTTCAGACTACAAATCTGATTCAATTGCTGCCTTCAAGCTCAAAATTCAATTAAATTTCTTTTTTTTTATAAAGGTTTGCTTTTATTTTCCCTGAATCTTTCTGCAAAATGTTTGGCTTTTCTTTGTCTTTTTTTTTTTTTAATCTTTACATCTCCAGGTAATTTAAGCTGCTTCCCCATGTAATCCTTTGCTCAGGGCATCACTATTGTTCCATAAAATTTCTGCAGAGAGACAGATAGGTCAATCCTTACAATAAAGTTTATTGTGCAGGGATAGAAACACTTAAACACAGATAGTCAGTGTAAGATGTGGTCTATTTACTAGCACCATTGATGGCTAATAGCGAAGGTTATTTGTGTTTTGTGATTTTTTTTTGGTTCATTTTTATTTTACCCCAAATTAACTATATTTATGTAGAGATCGGAACAGATTATGATGCTCTTCTACCAAATGGCACAGAAGCTGGGGGCAGGACCCCTTCCCTGCTCCCAGTGTAACTCCCCCAGCACATTGCACACACGTTGTACGCACTGCTCAGCTCTGTCATCGGCTGGAGGTGGGAAGTGCACTGGGACTTTCACACCCAAGTACATAGCTCTAAAAAGGGACAGGATGACTCTAATTTATGTCCACAGTTTCAAAGATAAATCCCAAAGTACAACAACTACTTCTAGCTCCAGAGACAGTAATATAAATATAGGTGGTGTCCTAAAAATAAACCTCTTCCTGCACGGATAGAGATGTAAAGAGTCAGAAGAGAGGTTGGAGCTTATTTACAGACCTATGTGAAACAGCAGAAGGCTTTCCAGCCTCGTCATCCTCTCCCTCTCAAAAGAACCATATTATTGTTCTCTGTGGGATTTCATTCCAATAGGGGAAAACAATCCATCAAAGACACGCACTTACTCCGCTCTAAAATGCTGGTTGGCTTTATGAGGTAATAATAAACGTATTCATATTAAATTTTATTCCTGCGAAAGACGAACAGCAGCAGCACACGTACGAAAAATTGCTCTGACTTAAGTTCAGCGTTTTCTCAATTCACTGACAAAACCAGACTTCCTTTCCATCTTGTGTTTTATATAAGGCTAGACTCAAATGAAGACTGCATTCTGCAGGTGTACTTTTGCTTCCTGCATAATTAAGGCACTCTCATTTGTGTGCCAGCCACTGAAAAGGAGCAGCCAGGCTGATTACTCGCACTTCTGACTGCTTCTTTGTGGCTGCAAATCAAAGATAGAGAGAATATTCTGATTTGCACCTTAAATTCATTTAGAAGGTTCAAAACCAAAAGAAAGGCTTAGGGCTTCAAAAGCCATACCCAGCGTGTGCTGCATTAACCATCACCTCTTCCATGCAATAATCTCAAATTGCTTTGCCTACTCAGGATAGATCAAATTCAGGTTTCTGCTTGTAGCTTGTTAAAGCGAGCTCCTAGTCACCAGCTCAGAGAAAGCAGCGAGAGCACCGTTTAGAAACTCATCCAGATAACGAGAAAAAAAAATAATTGAAGAACATAGCCTGCCTTATAACTGTAGTTTTTAGGATACTTGCAAAAATCAAGAGAGTTGTGAAAGACAGGCATAGAAAACTGAGCATGTGCTTATAGGTGTATGTGTATGTCTACACACACATTCAGTTTATATATGTATATATAAACTTCTATTTATATACACACACATCCCTATGTGTATATGTAAATATGTACGTATGTAAGTATTCATGGTACGAATATGTCAGATTACCAGCCTATATAGAAGAAATGCCACTCTGCGAGGAGTTAAGAAAATCTGGGGAGCTGGTGTTGCATGGAAGGGGCTCAAGGAACCAGTCCTTCAAGGAGCCAGTCCCCTTTCAGCTAATGCTATCCACATCTGGGAAATAATCTTCTTTCTTTGGGACACAGTCTTGCTGTGTTGTGGCTCCCTGGATGGCAGTGTGTCCAGATGCTGTGTGTCCCATAGCAGGCTGCATCAACAGCATGACTCTTTGCACTCTTTGAGCATGACTCATCTGCCAGCTGGCTCAGATGTTAAGAGTGATGGAGCTGATAGAGTTGGCATTGCCCTTCCCATCACATCACCTGCTAAATTCCAAGTCCCAAATGCACTTTCCCTTAACATCTCTGCAAAGAATGGAAATATCATCCTGATTTTATAATAGATTTTCTCCTGCTATGTACCTGAATACACAACCTTATTCTACATCTGTTCCTCAGCATGCAACAAGCAATTGAGCAGCAAAGAGCTTTTTTGTCGCCTAAATGCCTTTGCATACCTGCAGAGTGGATCCAGCAACTGATCTGTGCAAAATGGCCATTGGTCTTAGAAGGACTGAGATCATAAAGTTTATATCTAATAGCACGTGAATTTTTTTCTGTTATATACAGTAATAACATTCTAGAATGAAGGCAGTTGTCCACATGCTGTACCCTTCTAAATAACTCAGTTTAAATTTCTATGAACAGGCATAATATATCCCATCTCCCACTCCACAGAATTATTCCTTTGTCCTTAATATGCTTTCTAGCAATTTTTATTTGGAAATAAAAACGCTTGTGAAGCATCATCTCATTTAATTAGGCCCTGAGGAAGGCAGATACGGCTCGAGCACTGGCAGATAGTCATATGTCTTCCAAATAAAAACTGCTTGCAGATATAGGAAAGCTGTTTAAGTGGCTTTGGCAAGACACACGAGGCAATGTTTACACTTCTTTGTACGCAGATCTGTCCTTAGATGTATTTAGGATTTTTTTCAAGCCTACAAGTTCTGCTATTGATTTGGGTACTCAGTGGCCCCCTCTGATACTGAGTATGTTTGAAAAACACCCTAAAATTCTACAACCATAAAGTGAGGCTGTGGGAGGTGGGAGCATAGGGAGAATTAGAGTTGTGTTCCCACCATATTGACTCAACATGTCCAGAACCCTTCTGGATGATGCCGTTTGTGTCTGTGCTGTGCAAAAGCCCTCATCAGCACCTACTGGGAGATTCAGACCAGAGACTGGGGATTCACGCAGCTGCTTTATAAAGTATGCATCTTTCAGCAAGGAGCAGCAGAGATTTTCCCCAAATACACAAGGCTATGCTCAGGCACCTAAACAAGCAAATACACACACACTGCTGGTGTGGCTGTCCTGAAGGCAATGCTGTGGGCTCACCAGCATCCAAATAACACTGTCAGCATCTGCAACCATTTGTTGGATGCTCCATTTTCAAGTGTCAAAAGGAGGAAACGATTGCAGAGTATCCATCCACTGAAAGCATGGTGGATTCCCTTCTCAGCTTACACCAACACTGACGGCTGAAAGAGCTCAAACATTATCTCACCCTGATCACAGACCTCTACACGCAGGGAGACAATGCTGAGGAATAAGTAATTTCCTATTCTCCTATCTTGCTGGTCAAATGTGGCGATAGAAGATGCTTTCAAACCTCCAGCTAGCAGCTATGCTCATTTTTGAACCTATACAGCTCTGCAGTGCATTATCCCAGCCAAGATTTTCAGGAAAAGAAACAAATCAGAAAATATAAAAAGACACAAAGGTCAATAAATCCTTTTTTGGAGTATCCATCAAGTCATGTTTACAGTCATCAAAAGGTTGTATTTCTCCAAGAGTATTGCAAACTGAAGCATTTTGTGCCATGATGTATGAGAAGCAGCAAGGATGTTACAAACAAGCCATAGACTGGAGAACAGTGCTGCACCTCAGGCCATCCAGGGTAAGGGGACAATGAATCCTCCTTCAATCCCATTCACAACTCTTCGCACATCAGACTAAATCTGACCGATGAGATTGCCAGGAGCAACGTCTTGTAAATCACAGCTGCTGTCCAGCTTTTCAACACCCTCAGCAGGAGAGTCTGCACATCCACCTGGGCTTCAGCCAGTTGCTCTCATTGTCCTAAGTGATTGTTTAAATTTTGGTAGCTAAACCACATGACAGGAAAAGGCATAAACCTCATGAATTAAATAGTGTAACTGAGTGGTTGGATCACTTCTAAGATATCCCTATGAGAATGAGAGAACAAGACCTCAAGACATCATCTGGTCTATACCACTCTCGCAAGTGAATCTACAAATAAAGCTAACAGCTACTGTTTTCACTAAAAAAATCCACATGAAAATAGCTCTGGTTTCAGAAATTTTGTCCAAAATGAGCAGTCTTGTCCATTCCCTTCTCTTTTCTGGAAGAAAAAATTCAATTTCAACGCAGAAAAGTCACATCAACATCACCTGAATGTGGAAATGCTGAAGTCAACATTTAAGTATCACACTGTATCTGGCCAAACAATGAGAAGTAATGATGCAAAACCATCTCCAAACACAAAGTGTGAAAACTGTAGCAAATAGCTTCATTGTAACTGTTGACTAGGAAAATCAGTTTTCAGTGAGGTATATTTCCATCCTTCCACCATAAGCTTATCTTGCTACTGACTCGACTTCCACAAGATCGTATCCAGGTTTGGCTTCTGGTCATTTCTATTTAAATTGCAGTAATTGAATTTTAAAGAAAAAAATTGGAATGGCACTTGGATTCCTAATCCATGTCAACATTCAAGGCTTCTTGTATTGAACTGAGTGTCTTCTGACTTCTGTGTCAAATGCAGGCATTCAGCATGTCACAAGAAATGCCTTTCATAATATTATTGCCTTGAAATATTATTCTTCAAAAGTCCATTGCTATACAAGGCATGGATGCAGCTCATCCTAAGTGACACTACGAAGAGATACAGGAACACAACTTGGTCCCACTGAACCTCCTTTAAACCCAGATGTGGCTGTATACCATGTAGCGTGATCTCCAGCTGCCTTCTATGCAGTTGTAGAAGAGAGAATGCAGCAGAATAGCAGGACAGAGTATGGAAGAGTACCTGACTTTGTACCTGGAAAGAGGAAGGAAGGAGTGAGGCTCTAGAGCATATGGCACTTCTGGGCTTGTGCAGCTGCATGAATCCTCTTAGAAGGGCAGACTGGGAACACAGTCTAACCAAAATAAACGCAATTTCCAGAATCTCCAACATCTATGCCCAAGGCATAGGAGGAAAAACCCTGCATTTGAATTAAGCATGAAAATGCAAAAATACAAGCCTATTCTGCCATTTGTGGCCCTTCTCTGGATGTGCTCCAACAGGTCCATGTCTCTCCTGTACTGAGGAGTCCACATTTGGATGCAGTGCTCCAGGTGAGGCCTCACCAGAGCAGAAGGGCAGGATCACCTCCCTCACCCTGCTGGGCATGCTTTTGATGTAGCCTAGGATATGGTTGGCTTTCCGTGCTGCGAGGGCACGTTGCCATAATGTATGGGAGTGCACTGTATCTGAATATCCAAGCATCACTTAAAAATGGGATATTTATGAGTATATCAACCACGTGCAAAATAAGCCTGGATTGTTTGTGTTCATCTGAAAAGAACACCCTGTTCACCCTTAGTAAGACTCATATTTTCACTTAAAGAAATATAATCTTAAAAAACTTGCTCTAGCCTTTGATCTCCAGTCATCAGGACAAAAGCCACTTGGAGTACTGCTCAGACTTAATTAGCTTACTCCTTTTTATACATGACCTCAGTCACACTCTAATTAATCCATTTATAGTTAAAAATCTATCAGGCAAATCCCATATTTCATTCTTAAGACAACTTCAGAAATGGATCTACTCCTCCTCCTAATTTGTTGCGCTACTAGCAACACCCACCCCTCCTTTGGACAGTCCCCCATTCCCACCAAAGGGAAAAAATACACCTCAAAGGAGAAACTAAACCCAGGGCACCCAGAAACGGGGCTTCTAGCACACAGAATAACAAGGAAAATATCAGCCTCGTTTTGTAAAAAAAGGAGAACCATGAAAAGCTGAACCCCACCTCCAGTACTTCACAGAGCCATGGCTGCACGTTACACAGCGAGCTGTCAAGAGATTTAATTAGGGTACAAAATCCAGCGATTTAAGAATTCTCTCTCCTCAGAACATTCTTAGGGATTTGCTCAGAATTAGAAGATGGTTTAAACATTAAAGGGGTTTTTTTTCTTCCCTTTAATGAGATCAGCTGCACAGTGGAAAATAAGACTTTATTTATCTAAATATCACATGAAGAACTGAATAATTTAATAACCCCTCTCAGCTAAATCCAACCCAATATATTCACGTTTGTTTGGTTTTTTCGCATATAAAATCCCTATTTTGTATTTGAATTCCAAAGCACAAACAATTCTTAGCTTTACAAACCTTAAAGATAATTAATTAGAATTTTGCTTTTAAAATTGACTGCAATCCTTGCTAACGATAAAAAACTCTTTCAGTTTATACTTTAACTCTGAAATCCTATGAAGGTTACTCGCTTAGGAGAAACCTCTTAATGAATATTTATGAACCTAAAAATGCAGGGAGTTTCCCTCTTTTTTTTTTTTTTTTTTACACAAACAAAGAAACTTTCACCTCAGGTGAAGTGTTATGCACCATTCTACAATTCTTGTCCATTTTAGACCAGAAATAACTCTTGGAATGTTATCAAAAAACACCCAATTGGTCATTGCGAGTTTAAGAACACCTCAGCTTTACATTCAGTCAAATATAGCGCTATGGAAAACTTTAAAATTTCAGCTTTTGCAAAGTAATTATCAAATATTGAACAGCTTAAAATATAAGGACATCCACATCTTTTTGATACTACTTCATGTATCACCTGGGCTGAATTCTGTCCCCCTTGCAAACTCTTATTGTCTCAATGGAAGATCCCTTTAGTTTAGTTTAATTTAGTTCAATAAAGTCAGTGCAATTCGTTTACTCAAGACTAAGAAAAGGATTTTTTTAATTTTTTTTTTTTTAGGAAGATTTTTTTTTTCCCCTCTTGTTACCTGGAAAAGAAATAGGTATAGAAAGCCGGTATCTAATCGTTCAGAAGGAGAGGTTAACCAACAATAATCTGTCTAGTTTATTGCTTAGAAATAATATTACAAGCATTTTAAAATACTGACATGGTTGGATTAGTAACAAAAAAAAAACTAATTAAAAAAAAAAACTTTTGCATTCAGTACAAGTAGCTTTCCTTAACTAATATCAAGCTAATTCTACAGTGCAATTTTTCAGTATTTTATTTCCTATTTGCATCCATAGTAAGCTTGTTATAAAGAATGAATGAAAAGTAGGTAAAAAAAAAAATTGTTCACTATTTTCTAAATGGTAAAAAAGCCTATAAACTTTGAAGGCACATTCGTGTACAGCGTATCCTCCTGTTGGCAAAACCTAACAGATCTGGTATAAATTATGCACTTTGGCAAATCATCATGTCCTAATGTTCACTAAATAATATCAAGCCAAGCCTCATGTCTAAGAAGATCAAAAGTTAAACATGAAAACCAAAGCCATTCCTCATGCTAATTGCACTGACTAGAGGCACTCATTGGTGTGACGGCATCAAGGACTCATCTGCCCACTTTGGTGCATCTCTGCTCCCCGCATAATTCTGTGTCCATGAATGATCTCAACAAATGGAAAATTTGTGCACAGCTGCAGGCGTGAACTCTGCTCACCAATCACCCTTTCTTAGCAGGAAAACACAAGCTCATGGTAATATTTATTAAAGCCCTCTAATGGTGCTGGCCAATTTGCATGCTTCCACTTCAAATCACCGTTGCCTCACAAGAGTGTGGTGTGATATAAATCAGATTGCCATTTGCAATATCTGCTTCCTTGACTGTAATATATGGCTGTGCGTTGTGGAAAAATGCAAGCGAGGAGGTTTCTGCTTCAGGTAGCTTCCCCCTTTCAGCTCCAAGTAGCACAGAGAGTGGAAGGGAGCGGATGGCTGTGGTCTCGCCGCTTCCTTCCAAGTCAAAGGTGCTCCTTGATCAAATACAGTGGGAGAAGAAAAAATGAGTGAGAGTTTGTGAAGATGAACTCCACAGAAAGCAGTAAAACCCTACAGTGCTTGGGAATACACTCATTTGTGCATTTTTTCCAGCCACCACTGACACTCTGGAGCATTCCTAACTCTTTGATTTCCCTCAAGCCTTTGCTTTGGGCAATCTAAGGGCAGTTCTTACTAGAAGGAGACATCTGAAAACATAGGATACATCATCCTCTAGGAGTGTCTATCTCTTAATTAACAACACAGGGATTCCCTTTTAAAGCAGATGTGGGTGTAAATGCTGTAAGCTTCTGAAATAGCATCAGACCCACTCAATGCCCTTTAAAAGAGTTGAGCTGCTTTGCTTTCTTCGAGTCTCCTCCACCTGAAGTTTTACCATTTACAACATGTTCAGATCTGAGTGCACCGTGCATTGCTTGACAGCATGGTCCCCAGTGCAGCAATGAGCTTCCCAGTGACCTCACCTCTCTAGGTTTGACTGTAGGCTCCAAAGCCAAATGCCCAGGAGTGTCCAGTAGCATATAGGATGAGGGTCTGGGCACGTACCAGAGGACCCTCCTTGGGCAGCTGGTTGCATCAGCTAGGAGCCTGAAGACCTAACATTTCTCAAGGACAAGATGATTTCTAAAGACAATACATGCAGAGGAGGAGAAGGGAAGAAGCATGATCCTACTTATACCAGGAGCAAAATGCAGTACCAGGGAGATGAAAAGCTGGGAATGAAACCATCTCAATCCAGCATAATCATAAAATTACAGAATAATCAAGTGCTCAAGTAAAGGACTGTCCTTTCTTTCCAAAAGAAAAGGTGAAAAAAAGGGAAAATTTTAATAAATGTTTTCCTTAAAAGGAAATATATATACATATGTAAAAGTATGAAGAGGGAGAACATGGGTATCTGTAGCAATTAGCACAGCATTGGCACACAGATCTTTAAAAGATGGATGTTCTTGGGATACAAGTAAGGAGCTGACATTTCTCTAGCACTAGTACAGCGCAATCTCAGGATGAACTGAAAATGAGACCATGTTATCAACAGCTCACCACCAATTCTAGGTTCTCTCAGTATTTTCATAGTTTTTCATTTTCACTTTCATCAGGCCTACTTTATTACCCTGGCCTCAATGTAAATTAAAGTTAAAATAAAGCCATCAGTCTCCAGATAGATACACAATTTTTGTTAGAAAAGTGATGATCCGGTTCCCTTTCCTGCAAACAATTAGGCAGTAAGCAGTCTAATTTTCTACAGATGACTTAATGAAGCTGCGTGTATGTAAAAAGTTATCCACAGGCATATTTGCAGTAGAAAGGCCATGGTTAGCTCTTAGCTGCAGGGTCTTCCAGCAGCCCAAGCAATTACCATTGTTGAGAGCAATAAAAACAATGCTACGAATACATCATTAGATCTAATGTTTTCTAATTGTGCTTTGGTAGTTGCACCTGGTGATAACATTCTTAATGATGGTGCATCCTTCAGGAGGACAATTACCTGCACTGCCTGGTGGTGGTCTGTCTCTAGGCAAAGGTGGTCTTGATGTGATGGGGACACTAGGGAGACCTCTGTCATGGCAGCAGGAGCAGTGCTTGTAGGGGAAGACACTGCATCCTGGTAATATCCCCAAGTGCACAGCATGCACAGATATTTGGCAGGAGCCAGTTAGGGCAGTAGCCTGATAACACTACAGGCTGCCTGGGACTGCAATGGGGTGTTTCCAGGAGTGACTACAGCATTGCCATTCTTACCTTTCCTCACTGGCTGCTCTCAGAAGATATCTTTATACTTTTTGAAGGCTGAGCACTTTTTATCTGCTGTAGCCCTTCATGCTTTAATTTTAATACTTTCCAACTCTCCTACATAATTTTTAACCAAATCCAGACTGCAACTTGCATGGAAATGTACTCTCACTATCAATAAGAGCATGAGAAACAGGATTTTTTATCAATGACTGTCAAGCATATGTTTTTTGCTTCCACCACCATGGGACCAGTATGACACAAGCTGAAGACAAGACGGCCCTAGGTAGCCTTGCACGAGGCTGAGCCTGGAAACTGTTCCCTTGCAGTCACAAGGAGCACAGATCCTGCAGGTACCCAGGGGCAGAGTGAGGAGTACATAGCCCAGAGAGCTTCAAATAGACTTTGAAAGGAAACAGCTGGTGTTTCAAACTCCCCTGCGTGTCTGTGAAAAGCTGCATGGAGCATGTAAAAGGAAAGCAAGTATTTGTCCTTTTGAAACGAAACAAAAAATTAGTTAACATATTGGAAGATGTGACAAAACACAGGAAAGAAAAAAGAAGTAATCTTAGAAAATACATTGCTTTATATTTGGGTCATTTAAGTGCCTAATATTCCTAGGCCTCTCGCAATAGACCAGGGATCAGGAAGGCTCTGTGCTCTGATCAGACACCAAGTAAAAGGGCTAGGGAACGGAACAGTGACTGTGAACTTGCACATCCCCGTACAGCAAGGGATAACAAAGGCCACTCAAAATCTGGGGAAACCCCATACAGGAGACAGTAGAGGTATGAGAAATACTGCAATACAATTTTACTGTAAATACCTCGAGAAATCGGACCTAGAAGAGACCAGTTGAATAATCAACAAGAGAAAACATGCATAAATTAAAAAGTTTTTCTGTTATGTCAAACAAATAGATCTCCTGACTCAGAACCCAACACCGTGGTCAAAATAATTATCAGTGAGCAAAGCAGAATCTGTGGTCTGTTAAGGGGACCAGAAGAAACCTCTAAGGGACTATTACCAGCTCAGGGTCAGACCTTGCTAACCCTAGCTAAAGCAAGAAGGCTGTATGGTGCAAACCAGATCTAAATTCAGCTTTCCATCTACTGCTTGTTTACATAAGCAGATTACACAGAGCCCGTTTCTGCTTCCAGTCACCCTCACTGATCACTCCATGCCACCGTGGGAAAATTCTAATAAAATAAGCTTGCTCTTCTACATCAGTACTGCACTTTTGATCCCAGCAGGTCAGTCAAAGCCCAGTTCTAATATCTTGTTCAGCTAACCCCAACCTCTCTGTCCACCTTGCAAGACACATCAGGGGGAATGTGGGCTCACGGTGCCTGCAGTAGCTGGGGAGCAGCCAGCCCCTCCTGCTTCCTTGTGAAGCTGCAGCAGATGGCTTGCCCATGATGTGGCCATTTCTGGGATCTCAGACTCTCAGGTTGCACTTGATGAGTAAATTCAACACAGGATGGAAGTTAATTGCTGTTGAATAAATGGTGCCTGGCATGAATTGTAGGTCTTCATTAAACAATCCAAACAGGGCAGCACAGGCCATGGACCATTTCCTATAAGCAATTTGCACACAGACATGCTGCTTTGGAGGCTAACCTAAGGGCATCATCACAGACAGGGTCTGTCCACACCAGGTACCTTCACTGCTGGGAGTCCCTACAGCCCAGCTTCAGCAGAGGGGATAGGGAGAACAAGATAAGTAGAACTTACAGATACAAACCAAATCTGCACATAAGCATCCCCCAGGCTTTACTGGTAGGGATCTCCAGCTTAATGCATTGCTATGGGATAGAGCAATGCACCCCGTTACGTGCTATGCAAACTGTGACTTGGGGTAATGCACAGGCAAGCCAAGCCAATCCACCTGCCATTGCCAAGCACTTCCAAGGCTCCCGCAGCCAGTGGGGATCTGTCACAGCTGTGCTTTGGGAAACACAACAAACAGCAGAGTGTTTCTGTGCACACCAGCCCAGCAGCACACCAAAAGCAAGCCAGGCAAGTCAGGATGGCTCAAACCGGAGGATTTAATTAGAGCCCCAAATTGTCTGATGGGTTTAGAGTTTTATTTCTACTGACTTGTAAATGTACTGCTTTTATTCAAAAGGAAAATTCATGATCTCAAATGTCAAGAAGTTGTGTTCAATTTCCTCGAGGCATTTTGACCTTCTCAACATGAAGGAAGTAACCCTTACAGAGCCAGGGAAGAGAGGCTGCAGAGAATATATACATGAAAGGGCTCCTGTACATCAGTTAGGACAAATCCTCATGCTAGGGACCTTTCATCCATCTCAGAACCAGGAGATACCTCCTCGCCTCAATAGATGAGCATAAAACAATACTGATATTTTTCCAAAGAATTTACAATCAACAGTGAATCATCTAATAAGTTCAGTTTAGATTCCAATATGGAAACTCAAATGCATTTCTAATTTAAATCATCTTTTTAATTCACTGTATAAAAATAGGAACCTTGTCCTCAGTCCTTCCCTTGTTAGTGAATCAGCATATCTCACGCAGCCAAGTCGGCCTGTAGCACGAGGCAATAAGAAGCATCTTGACATTGAGGGTGAATTTTGGACAGTTAGCAATTTCAGCTAAGATTTCCAGAAGCAAATCAATCACTGACTTTCATTTTGAGCATCGATGAAGATGTCATCTATCAAGCTGGAAGAGAGTCTCTATTCATTAAAGATTACTTCAGTTTCTGACAAGCAAGGAAGAGACAGGAGATTTCACCATATGGGGATTTCACCATATTATTTTTAGAAACAGAGCTAATAACAAGAAAAAAATAGAAAATATGAAAAACGCATCTGTCATGTCAGTTACAAGTACATCCTAAAAGCAATGAGGAAAATTCATTGCAATCTCATCTAAAAGTGCACTGGCTCAGCAGCAACTAGCAGAGCACTCCTTCTGTGGTGGTCTGGTGCAAAGACAGACTGTGAATGTTATTATCCATATGCAGTATCTAGCTTCCATGAAACAATCCCCATCCACCCAAAGGCTTTGGAAGGGACAGGTGCCCACATGCTAAAAGCCACTACTGCAACCAGCATCTCTGCTGGCTGTTCCAACAGCATGACAGAGGAAGCAAACACACACAGGCAGTGTGCATCTCATACTCTGTTTGCTCACAATAGGAGCATCTAGGGAAACTGCTGCGTCTCAAAACAGTGGTAATTTTGGAAAGTGTACCAATGTACCTTGAGAAGGAACATGAAACTGCAGATGTCAGATGCCAACAACTGCCAGTAACTCACTTCCAAATGATTTGGGGATTTCCACAGAGATTGCACAAATTATCTAGTATTGTGCAAAGAGTTCCTTCAGCAGTTGCCACCACCTTTTCATGCTCAGACACACCAACTATTTGGGCTTCCTTGATGGTAGAGAAACACAGGATGTGCTCTGTAGGCATAGGATCTTAATGCTAAGGAAAGCCGCTTCTTTCTGTTACAGAGAAAGGGAGGTGAAACAACTCCTGCAAGAGATCTGCAGCATCAGTTTGTGTTGTTTTTCACTTGTTGCAAGAGATCATTGAGATAGGAGTGAAAAAAAGATGGTCCTCGCTGGCATGAAGTTTTACAAGCACCCTGCCACCTCTTCAGCCAGCTTGTGTGCTTCATAGCATTACAAAGTTTAAGTGCCATCGGATAGATCTGTCTGGCAATAAATTCAGCCACAGGCAACCTCTTAAAAAGCCATCATTATGTAAGGGTGTGCTTGCTCATTATAATGAAGGATGGAAAATAGAGTATGCGTCACATAGTGTAATTTGGAATCGATTTCCTATTGGGACACATTTTACAAAGGCTATTCTGCACCGTGGCTTTACCATGGTCTGAGCCAGGACTGTTTTCTCACTTTTGTTCCATGTCATCTTCTTTTAGCTCAGTTCAAGAGACCGTTTCCAGGCAATGCCTTCATCGTCACTGCACATCAAAAGCAATGCAAGCAAGGAGTGCTGTTCCTCTCCTGGAAGCACTCCATCATATTTTCAAACGTCCTTAAACTAAAAAAGCACATCACTCATTTTATTTTGCTACTCATCAAAGACCTAACAGCTGCTAACAGCAAAAAGAGCCACTTGTGGAACATACCTGCTCCTGGTCTCATCCTGCCAGGAACTCCAGCATCTCAGCTCCCACTGACACACTGCTTCCTGCAGGAACTGGACCACACAGGATTAGCCCGTCCTACAGACTTGGTGCTGTTAAGTTTCTGCTTTGAAGGATGTACATTAGCCTTGTCACAAATCCATCCATTCTTCAGTTGAACTTCTCTTTATTTTGTTTTTACCTCTTCAGCAACTTCGGATCTGAATTATTTTTGTATGGATACCACTAAATAGGTCTTGATATCCCCCAAACTGCTTTACTGATCTTTATACTCCTTCCCTCCCCCAAAAACACTTTGCTGGTAGCACTGCCTGGCACCCTTATCTGAAAACTCAACAAAGATGCAGGGAGTGCAGATGGAAACTGCACTTCTTACCTTTGATCTTCTGTTGAGTGGTGCCCTTGACATGTCTGTTGTATACCTATATCCCTTCACAGGCTTGTCAAGTTGGTGTGATGTACACACACAGCCATGCTCACACCCGCATAAGAAGTTATCTACAGCTAGTGTTAAAAGAAAAAAACAACAACAACAGAAGACTGCTATCCCCGAGGAAATAAAATGCAATTTGCTGTCTACAGTGAGCCACTGCAATAAGGTGACCTGCCATAATACCACACTATGACCTGCAGCAGAAAGCAAATGGCTGATGGGGCAGAGCAGCTGTAGGTGGCTCAGAGCCCCCTCTGCTCACTCCATATTCTGACATCCTGGGGCTGGAAAGACGCTGACAACAATTCAGTGTCAATCTCTCCAACATTATAGCCTTTTCTCCAGCCTGCCCTGTGGGCTGCAGCTACACTGCGGTACATCAAGCACACAGCCAGGCTCTCCTTACTAGATCCATGCCCATTATATGCTGTTACCTCCTATCCAGCACACTCCATACCCTTCCTGCAGGACCCTTGGAGGCTGCTGCACTCCTGGGCACTGCCAGGGCAAGAGCAGGGAGCTCAGACCCTGAGTTGTGCTTCACATACTATAAAGAAGCTGCAGTTCCCCATCTTCAAAACTTGCCGAAGTCATTAAAAGATTAATAAGTAACTGCCTGGGCTGCAATGAAAATTGGACTTTCTACTATTTCTGTTTCTAGAAATCACAATAGAACCATTATTCTTTCTGTCCTGTAAGATGGAAAGCTCACAAACTCAGCGTTTGGACTGGAGAAGCTCAGAAAACAAAGCAGCCTGACAGCCATACAGAGCCCGGTGGGGTTCAGCTCTTGAAATCCTGCCCTATGCTTGAGCTACAGCACCATACTTGGTTCCTTTTGTCTTCCCAAAATAGCAGCTAGCAGGGCTGGGGAAGAATCAGTTCCCAACTAAAGCTCATGCAAATCTGAACCACACAAAGGAGGCTGCTACACTGGAATGGACAACAACAGCAGCACTCTCAGACCTGCATGACATTTCAAAGGAGAACGACATTAATTAAAAGTGGTTCTCAATTCATTTATGTTTCTTTCCACTGTGCTTTGTTACTTTAATCACTGAAACACTGACACTCACAAAACACTGACACTCACAACCCATTTGATGGTACAGTTTTATTCATCATCGGGATATGCGCATAATTAAGTTACAAAAAGAAATAAGAGTTTTACCACCAATATAAAATAACTAATTAGGTTTTGTCCGTAGTTTCAATTTGTCCAATAATGATATTTAAACATATTTGAAATTAAGCAGCGCAGTTGTTAATCAAATAGTAGGTCTGCAGTACCTTTGCATGAGTAATGCTACATGACATAATTAAAATTGCACATTTATGTAACACTTTCCATCTCCGAGGGATCCCAGAACCTATTAGCGAGTATGGCGTAACAGACATATTTTGTAACATTTTGCCTTCCTGTGACAACTTCCTTCCACAGACTTCAAATCTTTTCACAAACACTCATCAAGCCTCCAAAGCCCCGTGAAGCAGCCGAGGGCATGCGGCCCCAAGGCCAGGTGAACACGGGGCTTCAGGGTGACTAGTACAGGCGGCCCCGATTCAGCAAAGATTTCTAATTAATAAAGAAGCTAATCATATGCTTAAGTGCTCTTTAATAGATGTACGCACAGCCACAAGCATCTGGCTGGATGTGGTTAACTGGGAGCCAAGTAAAGCAGTGTGGAGAGAAGTAGAGCATGGTCACTTGTATTTACCCTTTGAAGGCAGCTCCTCCCTGTCCTGTATTTGTCATAATTACTTGAGGTTAGATGAAATAAGCTAATAAATGATTTTATTCATGTTTTATGTGTGGCTGTTTTTTGTTCTGTTTCCCTAATCACAGCGCCTTTAATAACTCTTGCAACTAAGTTGTCTTTCCCTGCATAATTTCAAGTTTTCCAGCTGACAAATTTTCCAGCTGACATTTTCTAGAAGAGAGTGCACATTAACTCAAGGGTAGTTCTCCAAAATGTTCTGTGCTGAGTGTCCTTACCCAAGCAGCACTCAGCGTAATGGAGAGACGTGGCAATGGAGAAGCTCCCACCCTGGCACTCCCTAATGGATGCAACAGGTCCTTCCCAGTCAGGGACTTCACTGCACCAAGCAAAGACTACTACACATAGTTTATGTACAGCAACCTTCCTCTCGGGTATAGGGAAGAACTGGTGACATGCAATTCGCTTTGATGTATTAAAACCTTCTGTATTGGTGCTAATGATTTTGCTTAGAACAACACAAGTTTGTGCTCATGGAAAAACATGTATATACACAAGACATTTTTCACATAGATTGCTCATGACAACACCAAAATGATTCCATACTCTCTTCAGAAGCATGAAAATCATATTGATTTGCAGATAACAGTAGCCACTGATTTTCTCTTTCTCAGGCATTAACATAACAACTGGACTGATTTCACCATCATGATGCAGGGAGCACAGAGGATCTTGTCTAAGGCTTTAGCTGAAATACACTTTTCTGTTTCTTCTCTATTAGCACTATAAGATCATTAAGAGGTCTAGGACATTATAACAGATTGAAAAATCATTATTCTTGTCTTTTAAGAAAATGAGAGCAGAGCCTGGGAAGAAATGACCAATGAAGTCCATAAATATCCATGAAGCTCCAAGCCGAGAACTGAAACACACCCTCCCTTCTCTCTAGGCTCCATGCTGACAGCAAGCCATGTTATGAAGAATTTATGATCATTTCAGCCTAAGGTTGTTGGTTGTTGTTATTTTTTTCCTTTTTCTTAACAAAAGATGGAAGTCTGCGGTTAGTTCTTCAACCACAACGAGACTTAACTGAATTCAGAAGAGGAACAATGATATTCTGAATTTATACCGCCTATTATTAAGCACTGGATTCCAGTTTTGTTTAAATGCCAGTTACCAGGATTCAATTTACCCCCTCTGATGGGGATGTCTGGTATCATTCTGAGATTAATAACTGCAATATATTATGTTAATTGGGCACTAATAAGCTGCACAGTGCTTTTGCTTCCAAACACAAATGGAAATGTCATTTCTTACATAGAATGCAGTAATCACCTGTCTGTACCTGCACCACCTCATTTCTGAATCCAAGAATGGGAGGCAGCAGCAAAGATTTGCTGCAGATTACAGAGAATGTAAGGAAAACCCAAAAGAGATTTGATTAACGTGCTTTTCTTTAAAACCCAAACCCGTTTTGGGAAACTAGGAAATCCCCCATGAAGAGTGCATTTCATCGAGCTGGCCTCCCGTCAGCAGTCTCCAATGTAATGAACTTTAAGACTGTTGTCCCACGTATCATCAATCTTAAAGATGAGGAGTCTCCAGCAGTGAATTTCTCTTCTGTTTAACTCTCCATAGGACCGTATTTCATGCAATTAATGTCAGATGCTGCTTGTGCATTTTGATCATTTCATTTATTTACAGCACAAGAAATGATCACAGCCACAAATCCAAGGCACGCTTTGCACTTAAATAGTGGCAGCAAGCCTGCAAGGCTTTATAGGCTTGAGAAAACTCTCAGGGATGAAAGATGATTATACTAGTTACCCTAATTAATGTTTTGTTATTAGTTATGCTAGGGAAAATAACCTTTACAGATGAACAAGAAGAATTCCCTCCTGTGTCTGAAAGAGAAGAATATATGCAGTTAAAGGCATTTGTATCAGTAGAGATCTTGAGCCTAAGATGCCACAGCCACCATGTATTTCTCATTTTGGCAGGAAAAAAATAAATACAAAACCTTTTTCAAAGCTCAATTTGAAGCTGAAACAAACCAAAGAAACAAACCAAACAATCTTTATCATTTGCACAAAGTCCAACTGCACTGACTTGTCTTGAAGTCATTTCAGATGTATTTTAGGAGGAAGGTCTAAAGGACCAGACCTGACATATTCACTTATCACACTGACATCCTTTACAAAATGCCATCAATCTGTGGGCAAGAAGCCCAGTGGAAGGGCTGAATGCTTTACAGTGATATTTCTAACTTTTTTAAAAGGCTAGAAGGACTTTGGTGAGTTGCTGCCTTTCTCAGCTGCCTGATGAGTAACACCACTGCATGCTTCTAATTAAAACTATACCAGTCCTTGATGCAAATGTAACACGACCACTCCCAGTGACAGGCGTGCTGCCAGCTCATACTAGCATCGAGCAAGCAGGCCACAGCCTCCTTTTTTCCATCACTGATATAAATATTAGAGAGGGCATACCAGCAGATCTACGAAGTCACATTTTTACCCCTCTCTTACCTACTGCCATTCACCTGGAGATCAGAAATTTCTGCATTTTTCTACACGTAACATTCTTGTGTGGGATTTCCAGGACAGAAACCTACCAGGAGGGGTTCTAGATGTGCCAAATTTCCTGTTATGTGTTTCCACATTTGAGGTAATGCAGCTCCAGCCCTGCCTCAGCAGTAACTTCATCTTGCTTCAAGGCAGAGCGGCAGGTAGGACAGTGATTAACCCTCAATCAAAGCACTCTCATTAACTTCACACTGAAGTTAATAACATGCTTAAAAGCTTTGCTGAACTAAGTCTGTAATGATCACCCCAATGTAAATACAGACACCTCACAACTCATGCGAGGGGGAAGCTGGTGCTAACTGGGAAGATAAGTATACGAAAGTTTTCCCCCCAATCCTCCCTTACTCCAGGAAAGCTGTGAATACTCAATATTTGAGCAAAGTCAGGGTGTTTCCTGCTGAGCTGCATGGTAGCATCTCGTTTGCAGGAATATACGTTCTCTGATGCATAAATGTAATTGCTCATTCTTAGCCATACCTGTTGTGCTGTAAGCATGACGCACCTTCATTTACAGATCATGCCTAGTCGTTAACACCTCTTATCTTGTAGCCAGATATCAAAGACAGAAGCTGCCAGGAAAATAATCTGATTTATTATATACCATGCTCGTTTAGATATCACCATTGAGCTGAAAAACCACAGGGGGGAAGTAATTAGATTTAGTAAGTAGCAGAGCTTCTAACTGATGATGTAGAGGCATCTTTTTCAACACTCTCTATATAGAATGTAGCAGAAAAATTAAATAACAAAACTGTTCGCCCTCACTAGGCACAAAAATAAATAAAACAAAATCAACATTTCTCCAAATGCATGAAATTAAATACGTGCTTGCTGGCATGTGCTATGAGGGCGTCACTCAGGAGAGCATTTCAATGCATATGCTTGTATTTAATGAGTTATACAAGACTTAAGAGCAGGTTTAACATCAAGCATGCGTGTCTGTGCTTCACCACATAGGGGAGGTGCGGAAAACTGAGGGCTGGGGAACTGAAGCACCCTGCAGGCACTGGGCTCAGAGGAAAGCCAAGCGTGCCTTGCTCCTGCTGAGTTGCTCAGTGCTTTTCATGGCTGTTCTCCCATCTGTTTCATAGGAAATACATACATTATTGCACTTCGGTCATTCTTGCCAAACACAGTTTACTGCAGCTATGTGGTGGTTCTCCTGCTTCAAGGAAGAACAGCTGATACCTCGTCTCACAATAACTCTTACCCGTTTAAATCAAGTTGACTAACATATATAAATCCCCTTTTTATTCATGCCTGTGGACAGGTTAACAGATGTTTTTGACATCCAGGCTATAACTGTAAATGATGAGACAGACTAAACTTGGACTGGAGGTGCATGTGAGGCAGGAGAGGAGCTGCCTCTGTCCTGCACTGCTCCCCAGCACCGGCACCTGTGCCACTCGCTGTCATCACAGGGAGGAGGAGGATGACACCTGAACCCTGAGCCCCAGGAGAATGACGAACCACAAAGGACAGTCCCTAACTCCCTTGGGCCCATTCCTGTCTGTGATTAGAGCACACACACAAAAAAATGGGACTTCAGTTTCAGCCTTGAAATTAACTGAAAATTTAAATGTTTTTTAAAGGATAAGTAAAATGTGATTATTTCAGCCTTCTGCCTTGTCGGCTTCTACTCTCAGCAGTGATACCAACCACTTGTCCTAAAGCAGTGGTGGGGACACAGGAGAGAAGCACCTGCCTCTTGTCTCCAATGGAAACATCTTTTCGTTTCTCTTTTTTTTTCCACATCAGTTATATTTGTAAGTTAATTTTGTGCTACTAAAAGATGTCCAGTGCAGACATCCAGAGGAAGAAGCCCCCAGACAGGCACCAGAAGGATGGGCCACCAGGAGGAGCATCTTCAAAAGCAGCTATTATTCACGGGCCAGTGATGAAGAGGCGGGGAGATTTCTACTCATTAAGGGGCAGAGAGAGTGGGACCACTGCTGTCCTTCTGCACATGGCACTGGGCAGCACTGAATGAGACAACACTCACTCATTAGAGAGCGGGGTGACAAACACGTCTGTCATCCTTCTGTTACTATTTCCAAATGAACTCAATTAAGTTAATTAATTTTTTCAGCGCAACAAAAATGGCAAGGAAGAGGCTGGAACACTAAATGAGAATAAAAATAAAACATCGCTCCTCTTTCTCCGACACAAAACTCAACATTGTTTGCTTTCAAATTAAAATGATTTTCAAAACATTAGCTTAGTGGAAGAATATGACCAAGTGTTTTTCTCCATGGCTGCTTCATTTGAACAGTCACACCCACTCTTCTCACTGCAACCAAGTATAATAAAGGCAAAGCAATACACTTTCCTAAAAAAGGGATTGCTGTCATGCTTCCATAATTTCAATTAATTACAGGCACTTTGAAAAACACTAGTTTGAATTTAATTGCTATAAAAGTTTAAAGGAAAAGCTATATCATGTGCTTTGGATATAACAGGATATGAGCACATCATTTTTATTAGGACTTAATATTTTGGAGGAAATCTGACAGGTAATAAAGATGCAATTTTATAAATGAAAATTTCTCTTTTGTCTCCTGGTTGATTCTTTAAAATTCATTAACAGTTCTGTGTATGTTCACGCAACCACACAGATTTCTAGAAGCTTTCCATTCTTCATATTTTCTTTTGCAATCTCCAGTAGATTAAACAAGAAAAAGACACCCATAAATGGTACTAAGGCAGATTTATGATAAATCTTAGAAAATGATTGGCTCCATTTTACTGCTGCTTTATCCTTTTTATGTTAATGATTTGATGATTGCATCCAGCAAAACCAAATCAAATGGCTTTTTTTCCCTTTTGATTCAATGACAGTATGAGCAAACTTCAGTACACGAAGTATACAGTCTCTAGAATACTTTCCAAAATTTCTGTTATTTCTTACTGATGTATTAAAAAGAATCTAATCAACAGGAATGACGCCTTCTCAATGAAATACAAACCCAAGAAGTTTACCAAGGAAAACTGCATATTCCATGCACAGTAATAACACAAGATCCCTTCTTAGATGAGGGTTTCACTGTACTCTGTATGAAGCTCAGTTTAAAAAAGATACCGAATGCTTCAAGGAATCTTCAAAGCTGGTAAAAAGTTGGATGAAACTTCATCTCAGAGCAGAAACCGGGTGACCTCATCTTTAGAGGAGGCTTTGCTTCAACCTTATAATGAAGATTTAAGCAATCACTAAAAAAAAATTCATCATTTCTGCTCTGCAGCACATGTTCAGAGTCAACAACCTCATCATTGCTGACACTCATTTCACCTTGGGCTTTGCTCCCCCTAGCAGCAAACTCCTTGGGAGCCTTATAGTCTTCTTCTTGAAACATAGTTAACTGGAATTATCTTCCATCAGGGTGCGATACGGTCAGCCGCAGTAAGAGAGAAAATCTTTTTTACCTTTTTGTCCCAGATCTCTTATAATGGTTATTGAATACGTTCTTAGAAGACTCCTACAGTGCAGTTAAACAACATTATTGCATTTAGAAAAAAAAGGTGTAAAAAGATCCTACCTATTAAAAGCACCTTCTATTTGATGCTTAGAGGCTCTACGTTGCCTCTGGAAACTCCAGTGAGTTTATACAGATCACCTAAGTTGCAGATTTAGGTCTTCAGATCCAATTACTAAAGCTGAGATGTGAATATTCCCTAGCAGAGATTGAGTTTCAAAGGTGCTGCCTTGCATTGTAGAAGTTTACCCAGGTGACTCCATCAAATAAATCAGGAAAAGCAGACAGTGTTTACATGGGCACATCTAAACTACTGTGTCTGGGAAATTTCTCAGCTCCCACTCTGGATGTATACTCTGGCCACATCCCAACTTCACATCGGGGCAAGTGCTAAGTCCCACTGTCTCCCCTCCAGGGCCTGGTTTTAATGGGAGGAAAACCTTGGTTACTCAGGAAACACTGAGTTATGGTTTGGTCTAACACACTGGATGATCAGGATTGTGGGGCACAGCCAAAATGTTTTGGCACAATTACATCATTTGGGACTTCAGACTCATGGAAAGTTGAAAAAACTCTGCACCAAGGAAGCTCATAAAGGTTTCTGATGACTCATCCACATCTGCTCACTTATTTTGCAACCTCATCCTCTAGAATGCACGTTGTTATTATTATTGCTATTATTTTAATTATTAAATGCCATTCGCCCTTATTTAAGGACCAGACTTTCCAGGTCTGGTGGAGGCTTCAGCTCCTCCTCTTTCCACTTAGAAGCTCCCAGGCAGTGGCAGTGAGTGGCCCTGTCCTGCACGAGGAAGAACCCAACAGCCCTTTTGTTTCTCGTGCTTGAGGAATGCAACTGGTGCCAAAGTGCCTGACTTGCAGAGGAAATAGTCCATAACGAGTCCCTAACGCTGCCCATTATGAGGTCAGCCATCTGTCTCACCCACCGTTCAATACTTTCCTGGCAATTGATGCCCCCATCCATACTGTGTCTGGCAATAAGCAAAGCGTCCTGCTAGCAGCCCTTTCATGCTGCTTACCTACAGCCTGATGCTCATTCATGAAAGCTTTCCTGTACATAAACTTAATGGATAAAGCAATCAATACAAATAACATCAGACGTTATCCAACTCTTCTCCTTCACTAAGTAAGGTCTGAATCTTAGGGTTTTGTCTGAACTGTTCTCTGTATTCACAATAACTGATGACAGTGTGGATATTTATTATCCACTATAACACTTCTGACAACTGCGGGGGATTTCTTCAATCAGTTTTACTGCCAGACAAAAAGAATCTCACTGGTGAGAACTGTGGTACTGCAGTGCCACAGACCACCAGAGCGCCTCTGAGACCAGTATGGTAGGTGTCAGTTCTCACTTTATATCCAATCATTGAGGCACTGATCAAGAATTCAGAGTTCTAGTAAGGTTCTCATCATGCTTCCATGCCACCAGAAAGGAGCTGAAAGCCAGGCTTTTGTTGTTGGAGGTTCTGAGTTGTTTTCATCGACTTGTTGCAGAGAGGTACAGAGTGTTCACAGTTATTCATGTTATAAAGCCCTGTCTAGCATGCTTCATTTCATCGTGAACACATTTCCTACAAAGGAAAAATGGTGAAGAGATGAGCTATAGAAACCCATGGATAACAGTTTCTCAAATACCTGTAAGAGCACCCACACAAGTGTATGTGACCAAGGACTGCTTTTCTTTTTTTTTTTTTCCCCACCCTGCTCTGTAAACACGCAGGATATCATCAGAAGTCTGGGAAAAATGCTAATAAACCATTTCATATTTTTTTTCACAGAAGAGATTCTTACTCCAAAGCTTTCAGTCTGCAATGCACATCAACACTGCAATCACTGGGAGACACACTGCAGTTCAATTTTCTGTCCCTTGGAAACCAGAACATTTACAGGATCCCACATGGTGTAGGAGCCCAGGGATGCTGGCAGCCAGATGGACCGAGGCATCCCTCTGTCCCCAGCTACACTGCTGCCCTCCGTTTGCTCTTTGGTGAGCTATTTCACTCTTGCATGGCTCGATTAGCCCTAAAAGCTGTTATTTGTCACCTCCATTTAGGCTGAAAGTTTTTCAAGACAGAAACCACTTCCGACAGAATGACGCTCCAGTCTCCAGCACAACCACAGTAACAAAAATAACCAAGAGATGCTTGCCTGCTATGATATGTGCTTCTCTGTATTTTAAAGCTTTTCTTCGCTAGGACTTAGATGCTGATTATAAATTACATGCAGAATAGCTCTGAAAATCTTATAAAAATATCTGCTATTGTGGGGGATTTCCCTCCCCAAGGCAATCCCCACCCAAACCTTGCAGTACAGTGGGGCAACCAAGGTGCCAGCAGCTGCATCACATGGAGAGGGTGAGAGTTACAATCTGCCTGATTTAGGGGACACTAACTGCCTTGCGATGCGATAATGACTTCCCACAGAGGTCATCACAGACACAGTTTATCAGTCTGCTTTGAGCAAATCCCATTAATAAACAGGCGGCTGCAATGTTTATTAAGAAAACCAGGAGCCACGAGACAGAGCCGGACTATTGCCACTCTGGTTCCATTGGACAGCATACAAAATAATGGGAACCCAGCAAGGCAGGAATTCTCAAGAATATTAACTGCAGAAAACAGAGAGAAGTGTACACAGAGATGGGCACAGCTCGCGTGCTCTGCACGGCCTGAGTTGCTTCCCATGTGACACACTTTACACTTATCTTTCCCTACATTGATCTTTGAGCCCAGATTTTACCTCCTTATCTTCTTCTCTTTGTCCATCTAACACATAAGAAAGATTTATAGCACCTTACACGGGGTGAATCTGTGAAAAAGCAGTTACTGTGGCAACCCAGTGTTTCTTTTCTGTATAAACTTGAAGTACTGAAGCGGAGGAAGGCCAGAACACCACATCAGCTTCAAAGTTGCTCTTTGTTCCCATTATGACGTTTTAAAGTAATCAAAATATTTTACTACCATCAAGAAACTACATTAAATACGTCTTTTAAAACCCTTTGAGAAAGCACAGCCCTTGTGGTCAGCCTTTGCCAAGCACCTGAGGGGCCCAACGCAGGCGCTGTTTGCTGCACCTCAGCCACGTTATTGCAGAAGAAGTGTCTCCAGAGATGTCCCAGCCACGTGCACACATGAAGTAGTGTGTGAAAGTGCAGTAGGTCGGTATCACAGGTTGCTATTCAATATTAAGATATTCACAGTCAGATTCATACATGTTCCTCCTCTGACTCCCAAACCTTGACCGCCAAAGATGAGTCATAGCTGTATTTTCTGAATGCATAAAAAAAAGGGCTCCATTTCAGCAAATCAGCACTACGCCTTTGCCCTGCTGTTATCACAAACTACTTTATCTCTGTGTACCTAGCACCCACTGCCACCTCCTTGCTGCTCTTCAGTTTATTATTCCCCAGAAAATCACTGCTTAATTAAGGATGCCCTCCTGTTTGCATTGACCAGCAGACACCCTGGAGTCAGACTGCTTGTTGCAAACCTTGAACCCCTTCATGCCCCTGTAATGAGCCATAGGCTCCACAGAAGGACAAGTTGAGACGAATGGGAAAATATTTCTGCCTAGGGTGTGCAGGATTTGTGGCTCACACACTGCACTGAGCCTAAGAGGTCCAACACAAATAAACAGATGTTCACCAAGGTGGCCTACAGATCTGCTAGGACCATTTGTCCAGGCTTTCTGATACAGAGCATTTCTTGAAAGAAAAAGAAATCTAGGAGGAAAAAGTATGTTTCCAAGGAAAATCAGATAAAACAGTAGGCCTAAAACCTCAGCAAGTTCAATTTATTTTTTTTCATATGGGTAACACCGGCATAAAAGGTTTTCTCTATATGATGTATTACTCACCTCGGAGCGTGGCCACTCAAATGAATCATTTTGGATGGGGAACCAAGCTGCTTCAGTGGCCTTCAACAACATGTCCCTCACACCTCTGTTCCTCCATGAAGTATTACTGCAGAGCAGCGACTCTATGCCAACTCCAGCTGTGAGTGGAGCAACTGGGACAGGCCCAGGCAGCCATCCCAATGGCTGCCCATTCTTCTGTGGCTTTTTGTTTTTCCTGCCATGGTGCATTTTCCTCATGGCCAAAGCCTGAACTCATAACCATTGCTTCCCAGCTCCCACATCCTCGTGTCCCCACTGGGACACCAGAGCAGCTCCTGAGCGCCTTGCACATGTCCTGAACTCCCTTCCAGTTATCACTAAGTCTTTTCTTCTTATTAGCAAGGGATAAATTTCCTGTGTTGCTAGTAGAGTGGAAACACAATCTGTTTCACAATGTTAAAAACACATTTCCCAAGCAGAGTGGGGTGGAAAGAGAGGGAGAGAGGTGATAGAACACACACACATCCCAGTGAAGACTGCTGAGCCTCAGAAAATCATTGACAAACATGGGGTCATGACCACATCAAGGAGCAAAAACAGTGGGTTTTGGGTTGCTATGTAAGTCAGGTAGATAGAGCAAATACACAGTTTACTATGTAAACTGAAAAGGCACTATTTTTTCACCTTCTGAAATGCAGATCCAGAATCACATCCAGATGTGATGCCCTGTAGCATTTTGTGTGTGCATGGGAACCAAAGCTCGGGTGCTTCCTTCTCCAGTTATACTACTGGTTCCAGTGAACCTGCAGTAACTCAGAGTTATTGAGTGAAGGCCCTCTGCTGACCTCACTAACAATGGTATCAGAGCAGAGCTGTTCCTTTTTATTGCGGAACTCCACTTTAATTTTATTTAGGGAGGCAGTATGATCTCATAGGCAAGGCATCAGGAGCTCTGGGTTGTGTTCTCCTCCATGCCATGTGATCACAGGCAAACCATGCAACTGTTCTGCGTTTTTATTTTTATTTTTTTTTGTTTTAATCACACGCTGGAAATGATCTTTATTAACTGTCTCAGAGTGCTCTGAGATCAATGAATGATAAACCCTAAAGAAACGCTAAGTGTTACCAATGAAGTATGTGATTTTTATATGATTAGAATGATATAAATCAGAGCTAACCCCACTGTCACCGACGTAATGTAAAATCAAGCCTCAAGGTAGTCTGAATTGCTAGTAAAGTTCCTGGGAACAACACACAACCCAGTGAAAGCACAGTTTAGTACTCAGCGCACGAATGATGTAATGGTATAATAGAATTTGACGTGGAAGACAAAGTGCAACAGCACAAAAAAGTGAGTTCATCTTATTTTGTTCATATTGTGTCAATTTCCCTTTCCTTTTATGATCGTGTTCTCTCACAGTCATATTTTACTCCTTTCTGTTCTGGCTAGGCTTTGTCTTGGCCTTATGGCCTCCCCCTTCCTCCCCTTTCTAAATTCACGCTGTGCGTGAAATTGTTGTCTACAAGTCTCACTCATTTAGGGTAAGATTTACTTTTTTTGGCCTGGTGCTGCACTCCATTGCAGGCTGCTGGTCCTAAGGCAGGGAGATTTAGCATGTGTTTCATAAAATATTTCAACCCTTCGTTCATGTTTTTATTCTTTGCTATTTCTTTTACTTTTTCCTTTATGGAATTTCAGCAGCAGCACAGGATTGGTACCTAGGTGCTAAAAACAGCTGGTTCAACAGCTCAGGTTAGTACATGTAAATGATAATCCTCCATTGGTTTTGTTCCTCGTGTCTGAGTAATATGAGAGAGCCAGAAACTGAATGAGCACTGTTGGCTCTACCGTGAATCTAACTTCATCCTCAGAGCACCATCACCTTACCTATTACTAGTCTCAAAACTCCTGGCATTATAAGGTCTTGGTGCTCTAAGCACTTCAGTTATGAAGATATTAAAGAAAACTGGTAGAAACATTTCTCTATTGACATTTACCAATCTCAGACACTCAAGGTAAGTCCATCAGAAGAAATGCTTGTTACCATGCATAAACCTCATAACTCATAAACCTCAGAAAATCAGTTCTAAAAACATAGGAGAATTCACCATTTGGAACCAATATTGTCCATAAGGCAGGAAGTGAGATAACATGAGATGCACCTCCGAGCCTCCACTGACTGGTAGGCACCCAGTGTCCCCCTAGGAGATGAGGCAGCTGAAATGGAGGGAAGATTACTGCCCCTGGAGGTTTTCAAGAAAAGGCACATGTTGCACTAAGGGATGCAGTCAGTGGTGATGTTGATGATGTGGTCAATGGTTGGACTAGATGATCTTAGTGGTCTTTTCCAACATTAATCATTCTATGATTAGATAAAAGAAATTGCAGCAGTTCTGACTAGCTGTGCTTTGTGAATAATTAAAGCCAAGCTAACTGCTGCAAACATGGAGGAAATTCTTATTATTAGAAATACAACTATGATGGGAGACTCCAGATTCAGATCTTTACTGCTGTCAAATGAAAACACTTTTCGAAAGCTACATTTTCTCTTAAAAAACAGCAAGGTAGATACTGCAATATCTGTAAATGAGCTCAGTTTTATTCTTTTTCCCTTTAAAAGTTGTAGAGCTTTGTGGTATTGGTGACAGATTTTCCCATCTTTCTGGGCAGGGAAAAATAATTGAGAGCTACAGAACAGGCATGTCTCCCATCAGCAGTAACCTCAAAAAGGTCGGTGGGATGTGATCTCTGCAAGGGAACTGCCAGGTCCACAGCAGGATTCAGCACAAACTCTACAAGCTGGAGCAGTGTGAAATGCATTAATACAGTCAGCTTAGGGAGAAAAAAGAAAGAAAACAACCAGGTCTTTTACTCTCGAGTGTGTATCTCACTTACTGCCAGTCTAAACATAGGAGAGATTGAAATACCCTTTCAGTGAAAGGGGGTTTAAAATCTCACTGGTTTCTATTCTGGGTAGCAAGTTAATTCACCAAGATGGAAGAAATGAGCTCCTAGAAGGCTTTGCTTATGCAGCCAGGTAGCACCAGGGACAACGAATATAAAATACTTTAAAATACTGCATGTGAAGTTGTTCTGCTTGGTTTTGAAAAAGAATCAAAAGCATTTCCAGCTTGTCATTGCCAAGTCAAATTTGGCCTATAACAAAAAATCAAGCTCTTAATAAAACCAGAAAGTGTAGGTATGTTCCCACAACCAAAAATGATTGAGCTGTTACAGCTCAGCAATTTACTGCCCATCCACTGAGTTGCAATAACTATGCATGCACTTTAAGCCCACTTCAGTTCTGAAATAAAATACGTTTGCTGGAAACGTGCTTCAGGGGATCTCTGCAGCTGCTTCACGGAGATTTAAACCCACCACGTTAGTGGCTGGGGTAAGCTGAGAGCACACTAACAGTAGATTAGGTTGTTTTGCCTGATAAACTAGAATTTGTTAAGCCACAGCTATTTGACCGCTTCCAACCATGCGAATTCATCATTACTCCGTTAGCTGAAAGACCAGGTGCCCACAGTGACACCAGCTCAAATAATTAAATTGCTGATGGTTCAGAAAGAAACAGTCAAGACTGACAGTCACAGATAGAGTCTCAAAAGCTTTGAGACAGGCCGCCCTTCGGGATAAGTAGCATAATCAGACACTGAAGCTGGCAGAAGTATAGGATCATGCCAATCATCGTTCTTTAGGTTTTTTTAAACACATTCATCTGAAAATTTGAAACAAAGCATGTTTCTGCATATATTTTCAGAAAATATTGGTCCACTTTGTGGGGTTTCTTAGTGCCCCCATATGCAAATCTAAATGCTAATAATTTCCAAATCACTCCCTAGAATATTATACATATGATAAATTACAAGTTGAACACTTTTCCTACCACATTATTGCAAGGCCTGAACATTAGAAAATAGACTAAAATAATTAATTGTATTTGGTCATTTTTGGCCATAGCTCCAGCAAGAATAAATTTGCCAAAGTAAAAATGCAAGAAGGTGACAAAGATCTTGAGGAACTCATTCATTCAGCATTATTGACAGTGGCAGCATATCACTACTTCTGTCTACACAGAAAAAGGGCTCCCAATAGACTTCAGAAAACTTTCCTGTGGTCTCAAAGCAGGTAAGTGGAAAAGCCTGGACACTGGATGAGACAACCATTTTTTCTACACCCGTAATCTGAAGGATAATAATTAACCCATTCATTATGTATAACAGGGCATTTGAAGCATAATCAAGACTGTTCCAATGAAATCTCAGTGACAAAGCTAGGAGCAGGTGGGAGAAGCCCATCACATATGCAGGGGTGAAAGGCATGGGGCGGGTGGTTTCTCCCCCAGTGAATAGCCAGGAGGTCGAACAGCTAAGTTCTGTCATTTATTTGCTCCCATGGGACTAGGACTGGCTGAAAATCCCCAGACAACTCCTTCCCAAGCCTCTCGTGTCCATGTTATCCCAGGGGCCCACCAACATTCAGCTGCCTGCCTCTATAACCAGGGTACCAAACTGCTGATTTCTCTTCCATCTCTTTTCCATCCAATGAGCTAGAGCTATGCTCATAGTGTTCTTCCCATCACTGTTAATTTGCAGATTATCCAACCACATTTTGATCAAGACAGAGAGAAGAAACTAATCATATAGCACAGCACTTAAGAACACTAATTGCAAATTACTCTTAAATAATACATCAGTCCTCTCTTAATTATGGCATCTTTCACTCTCCCCAGAAAAGTGCAGCATCTGCTAATGCATTTTTCTAATTATTAGTATGAAGTTGCAGAGAAAGGGTAGAGTAGCGGCTCCTTTCTGTCTTGACCTGCTCTCAGCCCAAATTTCCCTGAATGTCCATAAAGCGTTTTTTCCCCTTTCTGGTTTAAGAATTCATTTTTAAGATATATTTCTTGAACCAAGGCTTCCTCTTTGTGATCAGCTCACTCACCACACACCCCTTTCTGAAGAAAAGCGTAGAGCAAGAACCCACGTGCTTGAATATATCACTAAATCATGTATTTTTCATTCCTTTCCAAAGGCTTTCAAGGCTGGAACAGCTTAAAGTTCATCTTTCTACATCAAAGTTCATCTTTCTATCATCTTGGAAGAGCATTACTGTACCAAAATCCCTGCTACCATTTTCTCCATTTAATTTGCCTTTTTCCTCAGTACTTGTATGACACATTGAAAGATGATGAGGAATAACTAATCCGTGTGCATCCCTGGTTGTACCCACACCCATTGCCAGAGATTTCAAAAGATATCTGTGACTGAGTTCTTTAATTTCCCTATGTGAAATATAAGATGGTCGTGACAAATTCCCAGCAGTGGCATTGAAAACAAGGAATGTAGCACATGGGATTCTGCACCCAGAGCAAATGGCCACCTTGGAAAAATATTGTGGAAAACCATTATCCAAGCACTTTTCATGATGGTCAGCGGTGAAGCTGGAACCTCAGCTCAGCTCTCCTTGATTTAACCCCTAGATTTAACCCTGCTTCTAAAACATCTAATTTGAACTTTTAAATCAGCTGTGAAATTGGCAACGAGAACTCTTCATTCTATTCTGTTGCTTAATGTTTCCATCAGGCTCAAATAAATAATGTTTAGTGCCTAGACCTGAAATGCAGATTAAGGTGTAGTGCAGCTTCCAGACCCACTGCTACCTTCAGGCAGCACAGTTGTGCTCCAGCACCTCCAGGCAGCTGTAATTAGCTGGTCAGCTCCCTCACCGGTAGCCCCATGGCAGTGTCACTAGGAGTCCCAATGAGACACCCTTCTCACTCCAGCCAGCTAATCACTTATCTTTCTCTGACAGGCGCAAGCTTGAGATTATTGCTCTGAGCGACCAGTTTTCTTTACCTTGGGGGGAACCAACAATTGATAATTAAAAGAAAAGAAAACCTTAACCTCAGTGAAAATTTGCATGGGTCTTTAAAGGGATTTCTCAGCCTGTGCTTCACAGGATATGAATCCTCTGGCTGACAAAGCCTAAGATGGGCTTTTAGGTTTTCAGCTGGTTCTGGCCTGTGAATCTCCTTGCTGTAAATATAATCTAGATCTGAAAAAAAGGATAATTTCAATTTGCACAGGATGCTATGTTCTTTTCTTTTGAGTTCTTCCTTGGACTGAAAGCCTATTCAGATTTTGCTGGAAAACCAGTGGAATCAAAAAACCTATTCCAAGGTAGAAAAGGTGAGGGGGTTGATGGAGACCTTCCTCCTTTTCAGAAGTAATCAAGGTCTGCACTGGTTTCCAAATCCTTCCTTCAGAAAACATCCCTGAGACCAGTGTGTTACCACAAAGTGTTTCAGCTTCAAGGCACAGCATGTTTGCTGAAAATGGACTCTGCCACAATTCTCTGACAAGCTCTAAGAGAACTTGTAGCCCCAGCAAAGCCACTCTTTCTCACCATCCCCAAATTTTCCTGTCATTGGCAGAGGGAGCCTGACCACACATTTCCTCAGAGAATTCAAAATAGGAGACAGCCCTAATGGTTGAAACGTCACATGTAATTAATAGAAAATCTGGCAGATTTTCAGCATGCTGCTACCTGCCTGTGAATATAAGGCAGTTCTGTTTGACAGTCAGCTAAAGCATTGGGACCCCTGCTTGGCTTTGGGGTATCGCCTGGAAGACTTTAACCCAATGTTTGCCACAGAGCAGCACTGCACAGCTCACTTGGTCTTGTCCAAAAGACAGGACACCCACATCAGTCTCTGATGACTCAAGTAAAAATCTCACCACTTCCCACAGCAGTGCTGTGCGTGATTCTCTACAAGGCTTTTCATCTCAGCACTGCCCATCCCATTTCTGGCTATTTTCCCTGGCAGTGCTGTAGATCCAGGTATTAACAACCAGGCTATTAGCTGGTGCTGCTCAACTGCATTCATAGCTGTTTCCACAGGATTTCCAGTTGTTCCAGACAATGATTTTAACAGTAACAGGCCCAGTCTGGGGTCTATTAACCCCACAGTACCCAGGCAGGTAAAAATGAACTTCTTTCCTATCTTCCCAGCATCCGTAACAGCTGAAGTGTTAAGAGCATACTGTGGGCAATGCTCTTTCTGACAGCATTTGGCACAATTACACTTTATTAATTCGGAGCTGTTATTTTATAGCTTCATTTGTTTCTGCCAGTTTTATTTTTTGAAGAGTGGAGAAAGCATGAAAGAATAACAGGCTGAGTAGAGCTCAGCAGATGGAGAACAAGTAGCTCTTACTCTCTCCATCACTGCTGAAAGCAGAAGTATTCCACCTTGCAGAGGTTCTTTGCCAAAAAGAGGAAGAAAGAAACATCTCAGTGCTTAACACAGCATTTGAACCATCACTGACAAGGACACTTCTTTGCAATACTGCTCTGAGAGTCGTAGCTGGGATCAGAACAGGCACCTCAGCAGCACCATAAATGATGGGTCATTGGTGTAGTAAACTGCATCTTCTGGAGACCCAAGCGTCAAGCCAAACCAGCACTTTTCAGCAGGACAAAACCTGCTCTCCTCCAGGTATTAAGCACACAGACAAACAAACACACAAGCAGGCCTTGTGACTAAACCCTGCGTGGGCAGACAGTCCTCCAATTATAGGATCATGCAAGCTTATGCAAGCAAAAAAAGAAAGGAAGACCTGTTTGTACGGGAAGTGTCCCAGGGAAACTATGCTTCCATCCAGGCTCAGGAAGGAGAGTGAATCAGAGGTTCTAAGCACATGAGCCACAAGAGACTGTAAAACACGCATCCCTTTGAAATGGTCCAAAGGAGGAAATGTGCTCCTGCTAATGTGACATGTCTTTAATCCACAACTCGAGGGCCCCATTTAGTCTAAGCTGAAGAAGCCCCATCACAACGGGCGTCATCATTACAGCATGCTGGACCCATAGGTCCTGGTGGAAAACCTCACACAGAAAGTCCTCCCAGCACACAGTGGGGGACAGGAAACACGGAGCAGTAACCGCTGTGGGGCCACCCCCTTCATATGGTACAGAAAGGGGATGGCAGACTCAACAGGCCCTCACCCACCACCTCCCTAAATGCTGAGCAGCAGCAAGTGGAACATGGTGCAGGATCCTGCCCTGGAGAATGTTGTTTTTCACGCTGCTCTTCAGCTGAATGCACAAAGTGCTCACATACCGCAGTAATGAGCGCAGGATAGAAATGCCTCCAGAGGTAGATTAGATTAGAGAGAGTCAAGCAAAAACGCCGTGCCTGAAGGGATAATCAGAGTTCCCCTCTGAAAGGGAAAGGGCAAGTCTTGGCACTTCTCTCTGTCAAGTTGTATCTAAAAATAAGACCCAGGAGCCAGGTTCAGGCCTGTCCGCATGACAAGCATTAAATTACGGCACTAAGGGTCTGGTTTGTCTAGGACAGACAGAGCTGAGCTGCTCACAGGACAGTTATGCTCACGAGCTCTGCTCTGGAGTCCTCCAGCACAGGCAGTGGCTCAGGCCCAGGCCAAGGTGCTGGGTCAGTGCACACTACTACCCTCCATTTCAGAGCTGAACTTTTACTCTTTCCTGGGGAATGCCAACTTTTTCTCTTTTCTAACAGCTTCCAGCAGCACCAGGCAGCACAGACTCAGTAAGTTTCACTCAGATCTCACTATCCCATGATTTAAAAATCTACCTCCTCCTCTGCTTCTACCCCAGTATTACCTAGGGAGGCAGAACCCAAACCGTCCATATTCAGCTGAGGCTAAGAAACTTGTTTTATCTCCCTTCAAATGGATTATAACAAACACATTTTTTCCTATCTATGTAAGAGCACAAGAAAATCAATGTTACAGCTAATACACCCTTTCACGGGACCAGAGTAATCAGTAGTAGATGTCTGCACTGCAAAATAATTCTTGGCAAACTCACAGTGCTTTAGGGTCAGCGGAGAGATGTCATTCCTTCCTACATAAAATCATTAACACTGACGCCATGGCTATGCTACTCGTAATGCTGGGTAAATATCCCAGGAAGATTAATAATATTTTCATTGAACTCTCTATTTAAAGGAATATAGAAGCACCATTTCATCCCTAAGCTGATAATAGGGTCCACGTGTGAAAACAATAAAATAATAAAAGCGACATGAAAAAGCTTTCAACGGAAAAAGCTTTACCCGAGGAAAAGTTTCTACATCAAAGCAGGCAGATAATCTGACAATATTTTCTTCTACAAAACTGGATAAAGTTACTTAATGATTTAAACAAGATACCGTATTATAATTTTTATTAGTCCCCAGGGAGCCACAACTAAGCTGCAGGGGAAATTTGCCCCCCCCTTATCCTGGTAGGAAATATAAGTTAATTGTTAATTTTTCTATTTTGCATGATCACAGTCAAAAATGTAAACACCTTATTTTCAGCGATCACAACTGCAAACATTAATGGGTTAGTTAAGAAAGTAGAAAGGAGTTAGAACATGCAAGAATCAGACCAGGTTTCCAAGTCAATGAGAGTAGGAGCCTCTGTCCTCTCATGTGCTCTTCACACTGCTGCTGTGATCCTTGACCAAGCAGTACTCCTGGCACAAGATGCTAAGGGGTGCAGGACATCGGGTAGGGCAAGATGCCTCTCAGGAAGGATGGATCTGCTCTAGTGAAGCTGAGATGCACTTTCCTTACGAGAAGAGTTTGAAGATAGTCCCCTCTCCTAACAGTAACTAAGTGCAACTGAATTTCTCTATTGCAAGATACAAAAACAACGAACAAACTTTCACCACCTACTTAAAAAAAGTGATATATGGTTTTTAAGGGATAAGTATCAATAATAATACGTAATCCACAACTCAACTGCTGTCAACTGAGAAGCCTTCCTTGGATCTCTGTTGGGCAGTAGCAGCTTCTCGACAATGTCTGACACACTTATGTCAGTAGCAGAGATGTGAGTGGTACAAATACTGCCATTTTAATAACAGTGAACTAAACAGTAATTAAGTCACAAGTGAAGAAACCACTGACAAAATTAATCATGAATCTGCTACCATTTTGAAAAAGTTCTCAGAAAGTTTTCTTTTACATTTGTTCACTCTGCTAGTCCTCACTACAGTTAGTGCTGTGTTCAGCAGGGTACCTGTATGCATGGCAGCTTAGGACAACCTGGCCTTGAAGTTTAGCTCTTCATCTATCTCCTGAGCTTTTCAGGTCTCCCAGGCAGTATAACTTAACATCTCCAGGTTCAATATCCATCAAGAGGAGGGGTATGATAACAGTGATTCAACAAGATAGAAATTGGCCTTAACCATATTTGTAGAATGAACATGCTGTCATGTAATCCCTTCAAAACTAGAAAGATCTTGGTGGTTCTTTAAGCATTGATGTTACAACTTTCCCTCGGTTCTCTGCATATATGTAATCTTGGTCATAATTACATGCATATGTTAGATATTATTTATAGTTCAATGAATAGAGATTTCTGTTTAGTCACTGCTGCCCTATATGTTTGTGCTGCATAAAGTACAGATATACTTTGCCAATCAAAATCTAATATTGCAAATCCCTATGGTGAAATATACTTCATTTTCCTTTTTATCCTTCAAAAGCCTTTTCTTTTTCCACAGTGCTCAAAATTCCTTCTTCTGCTTCTTTTTCTTTCCTGACTGCCTAATCTCTTCATCCTGCTGCTTATACTATGCTTATCACTAATGTATCTGAGTAGCAAGGGAGCCGGGCAACTTACTGAAAAGCTAAAGAGCTCTGCTTCGGAGCTCAGCACACCTATGGATCGAGCAGGGGCCCTCTGCACAATGTTCACTTTCTCACAGCACAGCAGGTTTCACCCTTTTCCCTGGAGCAGTAGGGTGACAGCACTCAGCAGGAAGTGCAGAGAAGTTTCGGGAACTGGTGTGGAAGTGGCATAAGACGTTTATTTGTGAGCAGCACATCAGGAAAGTGGCTGTGTATCCTCTTTGTGTTTAGGCCATCTGCCTCATTACTGAGCGAGGGACCAAACTAGTACTTTGGACACGGATCAGAAGAGGAGTAAGGAGTAAGAAGAGTAGTACTTTGGACACATCTCAGAAGAGGAGGCTCAGGGGGGACCTCATCGCTCTCTATAACTACCTGAAGGGAGGTTGTAGTGAGCTGGGGGTCAGCCTCTTCTCTCTTATAACTAGTGACAGGACGAGGGGGAATGGCTTCAAGTTGCGCCAGGGGAGATTTAGGCTGGACATTAGGAAATACTACTTTTCTGAAAGAGTGGTCAGACGCTGGAACAGGCTGCCCAGGGAGGTGGTTGAGTCACCGTCCCTGGAGGTGTTCAAGAAACGTTTAGATATAGTGTTGAGAGACATGGTTTAGTGGGGTTATGTTAGTGGTAGGTGGATAGTTGGACTAGGTGATCTTGTAGGTCTTTTCCAACCTAGCTAATTCTATGATTCTATCTCCTCTGCAAGAGGCTGATTATGTGTAACTCTTCTAGTCTCATATTATAGATATTAATTGTAGTAAAAAAAATGCTGTATTGCTGCAAAGCCAGTGGACGACTGGAAACTATATGCATCCAAAGAGAGAGCTAAGACACCAGGCAACAGTAACATCCTCAGATATCAGAGAGTTGGAGGAAGAAGAGGCAATAGGCTTTAGATATATAAAATGAAAAAAAAAGAAATCTAGTTTGTTCTGCATCAGCACACATCAGCTGCTCATAACACCCTCTTTCTCTAACAGACATCTTGGGGACAGCTCAGTCTTATGAAACACTCATTTTGAAAGTCCCTGTGGTCTGATAACAATACAGGGATACACTGCTTTATATCACTGATGCTGTTCATAGCACAACCAACCTATAAAATCAAACCAGCCTGCTGAAGAGATACTTGAGACAAAAACCAGGTCAATGAATTACAGCTGGGTTTATTTTCTTTTTACCTTCTGTTTCTGAACAATATATTGACACTCTCTTTACTTTCTGTTTTACTCACTCCAAGTTCCTAATGCAGAAGTTAAAAATGCTGGAAGATTTACTAAATTTTCTCCTGAAGTAAAGATGGTGAGGAAGGTCTGTCCATAGGTGGACTGCTGGTTAAATGACAAGCAAGGTTTATACCACACTGGGAATCACCTCAGAAATCTAGCCATGCTAGCCGAAATGACTCACTTGATCTTAATAAATATTGTATCATAATTCAGAACAAGAAATAAAAACTTTGTACATGAGATTTATGTATTACTCTCTGATTAATGTCAGAAACGGTATGATTAAATATTTATTCTATCTACTTAGGTTAAGAATTACACCAACCTGCCTGTAGGTATCTATGCAGAAGCTCTTAAAAAATGTTATTAATGCACCAGAAATGCATTACCAACTTACCAGTTTTAAAACTCATTTTTTCTTTCTTACTAAAAAATCCCTTCCAATACAATTTATTCCTTACCACCGATGGGCTATTGATCTTCGCAACTGTTGCTGATGGGCTGAATCAAGAGAGATTTCCATAGAGAGAGAGAATGTGACGCTTTTCTCAGACTTCTCAAATACCTTCAAAAGCAGAAGTTCAGTGGAGTGAACATTAAAGAAGTAGTTTTGGAAGGCTGCAGGTAAGCTCTGCTGATTCACAGTGTTCTTTGACACATTTCAAGGTTGAGAATTAATTATTCAACAAATGAAACTTCATCTCTCTGATATTTCAGTTAACAACATATTCCTTCTGCTAGAGGGAATGATTATAATAGCTTGGCTTTTCTCATATTGAATCAGCCCAAAAGTACACGTTATTTTCCTGGGAAGACAAAGAGATCAACATTTACATGAAAACAGGCCTGAATATTTAAAAATGGCAGGTGATTGAGAGACATTTGAGAAGCTCTTAAAATTGTTTATGCCTAAGATGTTGCACATATTCTCAAGTTATGCATTCTGCTGTCATTAGTCATATCATAAAACAGAAGTCACGAGTGATGACTGGATGGGTTCATTATTGGTAGCTGACAACTGTGTGTAAGCAGAGCTGAGCATGAGGAGCTCTGTTGCCAACTCTAGTGCTGGTTGATTCTCTGAGTTATGTTGTTCTCATCTGCATTTTTCTCCCTCTTTGTGAATTAAGGTGTATCTTCCTCAGTTAAGTGTGGTGAAGCTGAGACGCAAAAGATGCATATATATTCCTAATGTGTGCTGTTTACTAATTAATATAGTAAAAAAAGTATATCTTTGTTTAGAAAAACACACACTGGAAAGCATGTGAAAAAGCTTCAAATTTCACTTCTGCTGGTTTTACAGAGAAAATATCATATTAGCTTCAAAAATGACAAGTGTGTCATGGTTCTTTGTCTGTCTTTGCCAAAAGCCATCAGTAGCCTTGGGCAGATGTTGAGAGTGTAACAAAGAGTTATACATTGTTAAAAAAAATTAAACAGTCTCTCATTGCTTTTACTACAGTTTCTGTCAGCAAGCCAGCAAAGAGCATCACACCTAAGACTGATTCAAATTCGCAAGCTAAACCCTTCTTTCAGCTAATGAACCAGACACAAAGTGAACGAGATTTATCTTGCTTTTTTTCACCATTATTTCCACCATTAGGAAATAATGGTGAAAATGGGCAATGGGCTCTAATTCTCCAGGTCAGGTGTCAGTATCACCGAGCTAACTGATCTGGAAAGAATGCCTCAGTACAGATGCTATGGGCCCTCCCCAGTGCTGAAACAACTTGGGTTCCAGTCTCAGCGACATCACAGCCCTCCTGTAGAACCCTAAGTAAGGTATCTCACCCCAGCTGCTTTTTGTTTTCATCAGTAAGACATACATAATGAAAAAGACTGAGTCAAAAAGTGCTTTTAAACTCATCCGGAGAAATGTTTATGCTTAAAATTTACACAGTCCACAAACTGGTGTCAATCAATTACTTTATCAGCCCCTCTAATGTTGTTACTTAGGGATCTGTAGGAATATTCAAAGCAGCATAGAAGTGTATGTTCTGAAGCAAGAAAACAACATTCCAAGCACGGGAATTTAGTTAGACCTGTCACTTCGTACAAGTTGCATAAACTCAAGAACAATCAGTTCTTGAGAAATGGAGCTACATACTGCAGTCACATTAGATCATTCGCTTCAAAAATATATTTAATATTTATTGTAATATTCCAAGTGATTAAAAGCTTCCCACATCCCCGGTAAACTACTGCAATTGCTATAATGATTGCTAAAGTGTTATCAGCCTTTTCTGTTTCAACGTATCTGACCAGCTTCCAGCTTCCAGATAGAGGATCTTATTAATTAAACAATTCTTTAACATAGCGTATCTTCCTCTAAGTATTCACTGGTCATTTCTGAGCCATGTTTTCCCTACAAGTGTTAAGGGTCTGTACAGCTGCAATCTCAAAGGTGGTGCTGTGTAGAAGCGCTTGAAGCTCCTTCTTACACATTAATAGATGTGAGACCATGGTTGATTTTGTCTGGCACACCAGGGTACTTCCAGTGGAAGGCATCCTGGCGCAACTCCATTTGTCCTAACCTGCTTGCCAGTACTTTATGGCATCTGCGTTCTTGTCCAAACAAACCTTTCTGCAAGCTAATGCTGGTGATGTGGCTCTAACCCCTTGTTCTCACCAGAGAGAAGTTGTTCTGAGAGAAGTCCAAGTGGCTCTCCAGCCTGTTTCAGGCCATCCATCAAAATTCCCTTTTCAGAGATGCCTGGCTGTGTAATCCAGCCACCCTCTTCTTCCCCTACTTCACTGGTTCAGTGTTTGATCAAGAAAAGAAGCTAAGAAAGTAACAAAGGTTTATTTTACAGAAAATATACTCACGTACCTCTCTCTTTTAATTCATTGTGTCAAACGAATCCCAAATTTGGCTGCTCCTGAAAGTTGGCAAAACCATAATTTTTCAGCTGCATATTTTCAATAGCTCCATGCGTCAGTATTCCTAATGTACCACTGACTTACACTGCATTGATTAAAAGGGACAGTGAGTGGAGAATGTCAGTACAGAGAAAATAGTGTCCTCAAATTCTTCTCCTCAGGCAAACTGTGATAGTAAGACACAACCAGGACACTCCTCCTGTTGTCAGCTGTGAACAGAACAGCCAGAATACTAAATGTATCCAAGCGAGCGCTATCACCCTAAAGTGTGCAATCAGCTCAAGAAAGAATGAACACAACAAACTGCCCCAAAACACTAGGATTGTGTATGGTTTACCAGTTTTCCCATGACTGCTTTCTGAACTGTGAGTTATGCAAGAGCTTGTGCAAAGTACCAAGGTTTCTGCATTGCTATGGGAACACAGCACTCAGCAACCCATATTCATACAACACCAAAATTCAATGGTGCCAGCCAAATACCTGAGCAAAGCAAGGTTTTTGAAAGCCAATGTGGTATTAGTATATCATAAGGAGAACAGAAGTCTGTTCTCTTTAAAGAGCTTGAGAATGCTCCAGACGATAGACTTGCTGCTGACCTCCCGCCTACCCATCAACAGAAAGGTTCAAGAAAAGGCAAAACCCTAGCGGTAGGAAAAGCTAAACAGAAACTCCTACCTCCAGAATAACACAAATATGGGTCACTCAAATGTGGCTGAATATCTGTGGTTAGTATCCAGCTAACTAGTGCCCAACATCTGAATCCTTTCTGCCCCAATATTACCCCTTCTCAGACCTCCAGGACAGGCAAACAGACAACATCCAGATGACTGCCTTCTACCTCAGGGCTGAGGTTAGATGGCATTCCTGTTCAAAGAGCTGGATGTTTCCTCTTTTCTTTTGCACACAAACTCAAATATCAGAAGCAAAATAAGAGTTTATTTCCCATAACCGGCTGGCACAAATTTTATGTAATCTGGACCAATAAACAAAGACACTTGCATGGGATTTGGCTTTTCTTAGGCAAGGATATTACTGAGATTCAGTGGGTTTACTTCTGGTTTATTGGGCTATCCCATTTTAATAAGCCAGTTCTTAGGCAAACATATTTGCCTGTCAAGTGGTAAGATGAGGCATGAAAACTAAGTTGCAACAGAGTTGAATTTAGCAGGAGAGGACTTAATTACTTCTCTTTGAACAAAACAAAAGGCAAAAAAATCTTCCAAGCATTTTTCCAGGATCATCCTGAATCTATCAAGTTACCATTCAGCCAAAAAACACTGAAGGGGAAGGCAGATGATTGACTAGATGACAATTAAAAGCATTGTAAAGCAGCTCTCAATGAAGTTTAGAGCTTGGTTTTGTTGTGTTCCCAGCAGCAGTAGGAACTGCAAGGAGCCAGGGAGCACAGGAGGACCAGCCACAGCTCCATTCTTTGCTGAGGAACCCTGACAAGAGCAATAGGGAAGACACCATTCCTTCATCTGACAGAGACAGCACAGATGAATAGAAACAGGCTCAAAAACATTAAAAAAAGAAAAAAAAAAAAGTATGGTGTGGAAATTGGTTTTCTCCTTAAGTACCAAAAACTGCTTTGAAATCTCACTCTGTTACTGGTGAGAAAATATACCCCAATTACACTGAGTATATATCACACACTGGTGCTGGCAGAACACTGCTTTATAGATTATGTAGTTCTTTGTATCCCTTGTGTACTTATAGAAAAACATTTCCTATCTCCCCTCAGTCTTCGTTCTTCTTGAAAAATAAACAAGCCACCTCTTTCAGCACCAATGAGATCCTCATATGTATCCTTTCCAATTTTCTGGTCATCCTAGTAACTCTTCTTGGCACATTTCTTGAACACAGATGTCCCAGTTTATCTGTCAATTTGATTAATAACATCGTAACTGAGGTTGGAAGTGCTGCATTTTACTCCATGTTTGTAAGTTACTCATTAAATCATAGTAATTCCTTAAGCCCTGGTAAAGCCGTCGTATGTTTCAGCTCTTCTTTGAAGAGCTCTGGAAATGATGAGCACAATGCACAAGGTTAGACAGGACAGAAGGAAATGGAAACAGATCACAGTAACATTAAAACTGAGTGTTTAAACAGCAAAAAACAAAGGTAACAATACAAGCCGTAATAATACAGGTTTTTATAATGAATAAGCAGATAGCTTCAGTCAGTGCCATGCACAAGTACATGAAATGATGGAGATTTATGTTCTTTAAACAAAGAGAATAAGTATTTCAATTTGGCTTGTGGGGGAGGGAATACGTGGCTTTATATTCAAAATCTCATTTTAACCAGGGAAAATTACTGACTGCTGCATGAGGCAGCATTCAGCTTCTTTCCTTTCCTTGAGCAGGGATCCTGGCTTGCCTTGGGAAAGCCAACCCCGGCAGGACGCCTTTCTGACATCTCTCCCGTGACCAGCTGTGGGTGTATCTACTGACATTAAGCAGCATGAGATCTGCTCAAAGAAGCAGAGCCCTACATGAAAAGGTTGCACTGCAAAAAGAAGAAAAGTCTTTAAAGGAAAAGCTACTCAGCACGCAGCTCCATGCTGAACTTTCATTTTAAATATGAGCATTCTTAAAACCAGAATGCTC
Organism: Numida meleagris; assembly: GCF_002078875.1. Lineage (NCBI taxonomy): Eukaryota > Metazoa > Chordata > Aves > Galliformes > Numididae > Numida > Numida meleagris. Next base: position 61,850,367 of record NC_034413.1, on the reverse strand, counting down.
ATCTAACTTTGTACAGTAATTTTTCCTTCCTCGGCTGTATTTCTGTACAGTTTAAATTTTGATATGAACTTCTACAGAAAAAGAAATCCTAGCAATTATAATCCTAGCAATTATGTAGCCCCTTTACTAGACAACAGAAGATGAATTGTTCCCAGTGACAAAAGCACTCTGCCCTGAAAGAAGTAGGAGAATGAATTCCCATCAGGCAAAGATGATGAACCCCTTTCCAGGTAATGGAAAACTGAAAACAATGTCAGGCAGCATCTGTGGGGAAAAAAAAGAAAAAAGAAAGCAGCGAGACTCAAAGGTCTTAAAGCCTAGCTAAGAAGATTGGCCTGCAAATTACACCGGGGAAAATTCTTTCACAGAGAACTAATGCCATGCCAACATTGAAAAGCCGTAATCAGCCAGTTAGAAAAGCTATGAACTACAAAGTCCAACATCAATCTCAGGCAGATGAATGTAAAAGTTAATACAGAACACAACTGATAAAGATTAATATGATCAATACCTGAGTATATTTCAAAGGCTGAAATATCTTGTCAAGCAAACATGACTTCACTCTTTAATGAGGTTGCAGAAATCTGGTTTTATTGATACGCACTTATCTTTCTATAAGGTGTTTGATTTAGTATGATATGACACTCTGATTAAAAATTAGCATGATAGAGTACCAAGAAAGCATGCACTGAATGAATTCAGAACTGGCTAACTGACAGAACTCAAAAATATTTGTCAGTGGGGAATCACCCATGAGCGACGGGGTGCTTACAGAGGCTTCTTCAGGGATTCTTATTATTTTAGAAACCAGTGAATGCTTTCATCAGTGTACAGGAGGTAAAAACAATTTTGTTGCTAATATAATGCCTGACTGATACAATCTGATGAAGTAGTAGGCAGTGATGAAGGCAGGGCAGTCTTATACAGCAGCATTCTAGCCTGCCTGGGAATTCATTTGGAAACAGAGGACTGGAATAGGAGAAGAACTAGAAGATTTTTTTAGATCATAATCATTATCGCTAAAGTGAGGTTGAAATTTTGGGATGCATAAAATGGCCAAAAAAAAAATCCAGGTATAGAAAAATATCTTATAATGAGACTTAAAAACCTTAGTTAACAGAGTTTACGAGAAAGAAAATGTCTGACTGTTTTACAAGATACAACTCCAGGCACATATACAAAACCCTTTAGATAGGAAAGACTAAAGAAAGAGCTTGATTGGCCATGGAATTGCTATCTTTCTATCAAATGGGATTTTGTTCTAGAAGAAAAAAAAGCCAAGCAAATTTATCTACTGAGGCTCAGACCTTTAATGACCCTAGCTGAGTAACATACATTCTTTAAAAAGCAGTATAATCAATGCGAAAGTCAATAGATGCATCCTGACATACAGTCTCATACTTAATTCAATACACAGCAGCAAAGCTCAACTGTGCGATCCTTGCATCAGGACAGAAAGAACTCCTCAGTGATGTACTGGGAGCTTGGTGCATCAAGAATTCAGGTCTGGAGCCCTCACCTGGGCAGCACCCTACTGGACTGTAGAGAGTGTAAACTCAACAGTTTTAAACTAATCAATCTGAGAAACAAAGAGGAAAAAACAGAGGAATGGAGTTCACTATATTCGTAGTGAAATACTAAAATAGACAAAAGGAATATGCTTTCAAATTAATGATATTTTCCATTTGGATAAAGTGCTCATGGTCTTTGCATGGGTAGAACTAGTATTTCCACATCACAAATAGGTCAAGTGGGTGACCAAGGAGTCAGGATGCACTTTTCCTAGGCCCCTCTGTTGGGTGCCTTAATTACCTGTCCCAACTAACATGCATTGCAAGCGCTAGAAATATGTGCACAAGTCTTACGAGGAATGGCTGAGGGAGCTGGGATTGTTCAGTCTGGAGAAGGCTCAGGGGAGACCTTACAGCTCTCTACAACTACCTGAAGGGAGGTTGTAGTGAGTGGGGGGGAGGGGTCACCCTCTTCTCCCATCTAACTAGCAATAGGACAAGAGGGAATGGCCTCAAGTTGCACCAGGGGAGATTCGGGTTGGACATTATGAAAAAATTCTTCTCTGAAAGAGAGGTCAGGCACTGGCACAGGCTGCCCGGGAAGGTGGTGGAGTCACTGTCCCTAGAGGTGTTCAAGAAACATTTAGATGTTGTACTAGGGGATATGGTTTAGTGAGGAAATGTTGGTGATAGGTGGATGGTTGGACTGGATGATCTTGGAAGTCTTTTCCAACCTGAGTGATTCTATGATTCTATGAGTATGTGTGGAAAGTACACCACGGTATCTCAGACGGACCACAGGGACAGCTCACAGGTCTGTTCCACATTATCTTCAATTAATTTTGCACGTAGCGTAATAGCATTTTTGTGCAGTTATTGCACAAGAATAACAGAGGGCAACCCAGCTGCGTGCTCAGTATCCCTCAATAACTCATGCGTCATGAAGTCCGTAGTCCAACCTCAAGAGTCTTGAGTCTTCCCTGAGAGCTGGTCCCCACTGCACCTCTGGCCATGCAGCCCAACCCCAGAACTGCCAGACAGCAAGGCTGCAAAAACCAGACCTCCTGGCTGCTGTACTGAGCTTCTCGCAACCAGCCCCAAATGACACTTTGTATATATATACATAGCTGAAAAATCTACACGCATTTAAGCTGCTAAGTACTATATATGTTGTTACACCAAATATTCAGTGACCTCTTGCTGAATGCATTTTAATTGAAGTAATTATTCACTCAATTCCAGCTGTTAAAACTCCATCCTGATAGGTCTGAAAGCAAATGACTTTTCGGATTCATCACTCCAGAGGCAGAAAGCACCTAAAGATCGATATGCAGCTGGGAAGAGACTTCCCAGGCCTGTCTGATTTTCATGACTTCTCTCATCAATTTATCAATAGGTTTTTTGGTTTTTTTTTTTTAAATGTTCTTATCAATGAGTTCCTATTAGTTCATAGTATTGATGAAAAACATAATAAGGGAGAGCATTACAGTTTGCTGATTTCCAGTGGGTATTTCCAAACATTAAAACATTCTTCTGTTCTCATCAAAGTATAAATTGTGTTTGAACTTCCAAAGTCAAATGTGTTTTTTGAGTTTCCTTGTGAAGAGCCAGTAAGTAAGCCAGTATGTTAGAAGCTTGGTTTTACCAAAGAAATCAGGAAAGTTTCCATTGATTTGACGCAGAAAGATTTCATCCTAACCTTAATACTGCCTTAGTATTTGTGCTTCCCTAGAAATGATACGATGCCACAGAAGAGCATTTTGGCCCTTCTGACTTCAGAAAGGGTCTTTTCAGCTTTGCTGGAACTTTACTTTTGAGCTTGCTAGCTCAAGCTTCCTGCAGAATAAAATAAGTTTTAAGTATCCAAGTTCTGTAATACTGCCCTTATCATTTTGCAGAACAAGATGGTATCCAGAAACAGCCCATATAAATGAGAATATCACAGTCATAATATGGACAAGTGGATCCTGATGACACAAAGGCTAAATGTCATTCATCTAGATAAAGCACAATGATATTGCCGTAAGCAGGACAAATAGCTAAACTTCTTCCTCTTTTTTAAGATTGTGCAAGAGTGTTAAAAATTTCCCAAGCAGTTGAAGCAAGTCAAGGTCAGAGTCAGGAAAAGAAACAGATTTAATGCTTCCCAGCCATACGTTCTAATTAAATACAATCAACACTAGAATTAACAATGCTCCATTTCTTACAGGCTTGTCTATTGTGGAGGAGTTCCCTGGGGTGTAAGCCACATTTTGATCCAACGCTTTCTCTATGGCTCATGCTTTCAGAACCACCCTTCACAACAGGGCTTCTCTGTGGTCTAATAGTAATATAACTCAGTTCATATTCAGCCTTTCCCCACAGGCTTTAAAAATTACGATCTGAAGAACTGGCAGTACCTCTCCACCACCACAATAACATGGGTCCTTCAGAAACTGGGTAAGAAACAAACTGGATACGTTCAGTTGCTTCCCAATGAATTTTGCAAAACCTTTTCTAGATCTCCTGCACTACATAGAGACATCAATTTTGCACATCCCAGGTATTTCTAAACACGCCAAAGGTTTATCTGAGCTGAATACGCCTTTGTGAATAGCTAAGTAGGACTAAATAAGCAATTGCAAATTAAGGCTTTAAGAAGATTTTTGTCTAGCAATTTATATCAGATCCATCACTAGGAATGATGGTGTTAAAATTCTTGACAGCGTTTAGGAGTCTAGTAACAACACAAGAATTAAAAGATCTGTTTAGTTATTCAGTCAGGACTCCTAATGTTGTTTACAACACAGAGGGGCTTATGTATACATTAATTACATTCAATTTAAAAAATTCAAACCCATGATATAGCAGGAAAGATTTATAATATAAAAGCCAAGGCAAAGACTGTTAAGGAGAAGGCAGAAAATTAATTACAAAGACTTACCCAGTTAATAACAGCGTTGCACATAATACTATCATGGCTATTTTCAAAAGTTAAAGCTGTATAGTGATTGTAATTATTAGGGAGACCTCTGCTCTGCTGATTTTGTTACACCTCTGGCAATTGCACTTTTACAGGTTAATGAAAGGAGCAAATTACTCAGTTTCACATTATAAATAAAAATCTGACATTTTTAACGCACAGTGAACTACTTTAGCAGAGCCTTTGTCATGAAGTGAACTTCCTCGCTAAGAGAACACCCCAAAATAGCTTTGCATCAGAGTGTACCTGTTGACTCCCCTTTGGTGAAGGGATTGCTTTTTGTTAGACTTTAGAAATGTCCATTAAAGATAGCAACTCCTGAATGGTCTCTATAAGCATCAGGAATAATTCTGAAGATTATTTCCCCTTCAGCCACAAATATTAATAATGATTCTTGAAAGAAAATGGATACTTGAAGTGAGCTCTAAGAGGGGCAGAATATATAGGTTTGTCTAAATAATCATTAACTGGTATCACTTGGATGATGGAGATAGCAAGAGATGGTAGAAGAGAGGAGAAAAAAGAGAAGAATTTATGAATAGTAGTGTAGGCAACAGTCTGAAAATCATCACCAAAATAGGCCACATTCTGCTTCGAGACTTCTTCTGTTCAATCTTTCTCCTCTAAGAATACAGGGCCACTTGCCAAATGTTCAAGGGCATCATTGATATTTCCAAGAGTGTTACCCCACCAGTCCACTTACTGTGGGTTGCGCAACTACCAGCTCTGCTTTCACTTCATGTGCTTCAGGATGTACCCAGGTACCACTACTCCCAGATAACCCTGCCTCCCCGCTTCATTTTCTGCAGCCATTACCAAAAAATTCAACTGTCCCCTTACCCAGATGTTGGCACAGAGAACTGAGGTTTTGCATTTATTCTGACCTTTCCAAAAGTCTCATTTCTTGTCCAAAATCAGAACATACATTTCATGTACATATGTAAATTTTCTACTGAGCTGCTCCACCCACTTGAATTAGACTATACTGCCTCGGGTTCGTATTTTGTTTTTCCATTTTCTAGGCTGTAAATACTCTGAGAAAGGGATCGTTTAATATATGCAGCACACAAAGCATTGTGAGAGTTACAAACACTTAACAAATACACAGCAACATCCATACACTCAGACAACCCAAACAGAAGAACCACAATGGAAATGTTGCTTCTAACAAGCAACTGGGAAAGAGTAGAGCAGAGCGCTGAATTTCTCATGCCCTGTGTATCTCCAAGCTTACTTTGACAGGGAAGAACTACTTTTTAGGGGTACTTTCTGGCACTTGCTGTTTTTAAATGAATATAAAATGAGTGAAAAATATTCCACGCTGAAAAAGCATGTGGCACTGTACTGAGATGTCAAATTTTAAGAGCCGTGTTGTCAACAGAATTAGACACAAATCTAAAGGTATCTTCTCTCAGAGATAGCATGGTATTTTCATGGGGCAAGAATTAAAACTTACATCTATTCTAAACATTCAGTTCACCCCTTTGATTTCAAGAATCCAGATTTCCCAAAACAAAGAAATTCTGCAAGATCTGTTTTGTGTACACCAGTGGAAGCAACACATCTGTTAATGCCAAGAGGTTTAGTTAAGCACATTCAGAACAGATTTGCTGCACAATGTTAGTGGCGCTGAACCTGAAAGCAATCGTTAGAGAAGGAATTTATTCTTGTGCTAACCCCAAGCAAGAGTCACCATCCAGCCAATTTAATATCAACAGCAGTAATTTCAACAATATGATATTTAACCACAATCCAAAATGGCTCAATCTGGAAGCAACACAGTATCAGCATTTGAAAGAATGCGTACCCAGCAACATCTGAAGAGGGAGGAAAGATTCAAGGCCACAATGGCTTTTTCATGGGATTGCATACACATACTTTACTTGAAATTTCTTAATTGAGGTTGCAAAAGAGTATGCTGAGGAACGAACTCAAATATAATTTCAGTTGGCAGCAAATTCCTTCTTCAGAGAACAATAATGAAGGCAAAGCTCTCAGCTTCAGGGAGCACACAGATGTGATGCTACACCACAACCTGCATATATCAATTGATGCTTGGGTATCCTCCCGCTCTATACAGTTTTTACAGCGGTGAACCTCTAAAGACAAAGGAGTGCACAAGGTCCACATATTAACCTTTTTTCTCCTGTAGTTCTCCCACTTGCTCCTCTTCTCCAGCAGATTCCGTTTCCCCAGAGATCAATTCCATTTGGTTCCCACTCCCCTGAATGTTTCCAACAACAGAGGATATTTTCTTTTGCTGTTGTGGCCCCTTAAGTATGACCTGCTCAGTTAATTCCAAATCACAGCACCTGAGAAAAAGTTTTTTTCTGAGAAACTCTTTGGCCTTGGAAACTTTCTTGTGGCTTTCGGGAAAGAGAATGACATATCGAAACAGTTCAAACAGTTCAAATTCTGACCCACATCAACAGTGCCCTTATGAGACTTTCCTTATGAAACTCAATCTTTTGTCAATATATTTATCGCTCCACACATGCACTAAACTCAAGTTAGCTTTACTATGACTCTCAGTGGCAGAAGACTGCAATCATTAAGGAAAAGAAGTAGATGTATAAGCCTATAGAAACCTCTGTTTCCTCACAGCCACAGCCAACAAAGAATGATATGAAACAGTTCCACTGAATAGATGGATAATAATATGACAAAAGTCACACCCTGAAATAAAAGAGCACCACTGCTTTTGCAACTTGTTTTATAGCCACTCTCTTCTCAATTAGCAGGGATGAAATAAATAAAAAGAGATCCAAAAAAAAAAAAAAAAAAAAAAAAAAAAAAAACCAAAAATTTGAACTAAAAGAGATTATTGTTCTGATTTGGTATTGCAGTCCCCATGCTCTTAAAAGCCTAAATATTCTCCTCATCATAACATTGGAGAAACAGTGTATTTCGTATCTGAAATTTCCTTCTTGAAGTTTATTGTACTTTGGGAAAGGATAGTCTCAAGATGCCACAGACAAATGAAACGTAAGAATTCCCACTGATAGCTCCTTGACTAATTGCTGTCAACGCATCCAGCAAACCAGCAGGGTTTTCTCTCAGTGTTAGCATCCGTTTCTCCTTCAGGCATCAGTGAAATAACAAAGTCTTGCTGCTGAAGGAAACACTTATATCATCTTTTCATTAGTCGCTCTGTACTACCTGTGGATAACTTGAATTGCTTAAAGTATTAAATTAAATAGTAGCCACAAGTTCTTACAAAAGATCAGATGAACCTTAGAGCATTACTAGAGAAAATAATACCTAATCAATGCTTCTGTGGAGTGTCTCTTGTTCCCTTATCAGTTGTAAGAAAACAAATGTACTTGTACAGATAGATCGCAGACTTAGAGCCTCCAGGAGCACCTGATCATGACTTTAAGCATTCTCATCTGTCAGCACAGTTGCTTTAACATTATCTTACCCATGATTACACAAATGAAATATCCCTAAATCTCATTCAAACAACAAGCAAAGTTGTTATCAGATAACTCACTCTAAGCAAACCAATTAAGGGAAACGTATCACAAACAAACAAAGATGTTGCCCACTTGCTGTATGTCTTGAATAACTTCAGATTCTTCTTTCCTTAATCAATTACCCTTTATCCATCGTTGCCACTTATGTCTGAAGCTAAAGGGTTACTGTACTGCAGACAACACAGTTCCTAGCGCTCTGATCATTAAGTCCTTTCTTCAGATTTTCCTTTTGCTTTCTCTCTCATGCATATACACATACATTATTGAAATTTACCATACTGATCCTGTGTCAAGAAAACACTCTTCATTTTTATCACAGATTACAGTTGAAATGCACCAAGAAAACTTGCTCAGAAGAGCAAGTTAGCTTGAGTAAAACAAACAAACACATCTCATAACTAAACATGAATGTGAACTGTCATGAAGACACGTTTTAACTTTAAAAAAAATCTTGTCTTCACTTCTTTGCAGTTACAAGCAATTAGACATATATTTGGGCACTGAACAATTGAAAATAAACTTGATTGTGGGACAATTTCAATAGCATGATCTTCAGATGGGAAGGAGAACACTTCAGCATAGCCATGAATAGTTTAGATGAGTTGAGTGAGATCATACACCCAACAAACAGGAAGTGATGAAATTGATAATTTACCAAAGCAAATCTATATAGTTATTTAACTGCACGCTAGCTATAGTTCATCAGGTTTACATTTCCACGCTGCAAATCAGAAAGCTTGGGCACCAAAACAGCTAATGCTGGGACTGCTCAAGATCCAGCATGAGCTACCTTCCTCTGAGCAATGAGCCTGTTGGGAACCCCGCCCTTCAGCAGTGAGACTGCTTTGGTGTCACATCAGCTCAAATCACACAGCCATCCACTGCAGCCCAACCAAGGGCTTTCCACACATTGGCACCCTTGGGAAGTGTTGGTCTTTCAGAGTAGCCCATGTGCTACAAGTTGTTCAGTGAAAAGGAGGATAGCTGTAAAATGCAAGCTGAGCTTAACTTATGCCTCTATAGATAGTCTTATTTTTTTAATTACTTTTACAGAAGGTTTAAAACGCCAAGGAGTAGATCTAAAATATATGTCTGTATCAAGGCCATTGTACCCAAATGTCTAGTAAACTCAAGTTTTCCATGTTTCTTCTAGTTCTGGAAAGAAAATTGATGGATATATTGCCTAGTTTGGATGGAATTGAAGATTACTTTTGACAGACTCCTGGGAGGCCTCTGTGCAATACATGTGTATAAAAGACTGGAAAGGAGCCCTGCCAATGAAACTTTGTAGCTCTCCCACTCACCTATAAACAGAATGGAAAGAATGAAGACACCAGCTGAAAAAGCTTGTCTTGGGAGTCCCATTAAGATTGAATTATGTTCCCAAGAAGGTGCATGTTTCTTACTTAAGTATTTGAAACTCTTCTTATCTTTGCAGAAGGTAAAAACAAATCACTTCTAAAACAGAATTTATGGTGATCTCGTTTCAAGGCTGACTTCTTCAGCTCAGGCCTCAAGGACCTTGGCTCTCTTTGGAAAGAGAAGATGTCAATGAACCAAACTGAAATCCTTTCCTAACTTCCAGGTAAGCGTTTCTAATTGAGTCTTTACTGCTAGTGGTGAGGATGTCTTGGTTAGTTATGTGAAATCCTTATTCCAAAGAGCCATTCAGCATACTTCTGGTGAGATGGAGGCTACAGAATCTGTCCCTGTCTCTGAGACATTAAATCCAGTAGTAAGAGCACAGTTACAGTTAAGAAACTGTAGAGGGCAAATATCAAGGGTTGAAGAAACAAAGTATCTTAACTACATTAGCACTTTTTAATCCATCTTAGCCAGAGCTTTCAGATTCTCCTGAAGAACTCTGGGCTGGGAGGGTGCTCTGAGTACCTTCAGGAAACCAAGCATTACTGATGATTTGGAAACTGCAGAGAAATAAACTGGGATTTAGTGCAGTGGATTAGGTCTTGTGCAGTCAATATCGTGGTCATGTTGCCAGTGACCATTGGATTGATAAGGACATCACTGGAGAGCAGAAAGAGTTCTTCATTTGTAAGAAGGATAGCATGACAGACATAGGAAGATTGTGGGAAGAGATAATTTTTAGCTCAGATCTGAAGTTTAAACATAGTTGTCTGTTCTCCCCATCCCAGAGCAGATATATGTCCTGGAAACTGAGGCACTAATTCATCATGTGACAATGACACCCAAAGAGGATGTGAATTAATACAACTAGACAGTTTGTTTAGTAAACAGACCGGCCTTGAACACACTGCTCAGGAATCTGGCACGCTGAACTACACACGTGCAAGGTGGCGTGGAACCCAGCCAACCTTGGCAAGATCTGGCTACTGAGACTGTGTGAACTTGTGAAGTGTTTCACAGGTTTCAGTGGGGACTAAAATTCTTCTTGAGGAGCCAGCTGGCTGGCAATGCAAAGTCAGCACAGACTCACTGTGCACAGTATTTCCACATGGTAGTACCAATTTTCCTTTGTTTTACTACACACCTTACTGACCTAAGGGGAACTGGCTCAGAGGGATTCCTCCCTTCATATTTTGAAGGAATTGATGCACTATATTCTGGGAGCAATGAACTGAGAGGAAACTTGGTGCAAACCTGCGCTGTACAGCACTGAAAAGAGGAGTAGGGAGGACAAGCAGAGGAGCAGTTGCTGGATTCAAACACATTTATCAAGGCAAATCCTTTTCTTACAGCCCCAACTAGCTCAATACTCAGCACTCTGAGTTTCCCCAACCATGACTAACTCTTGTCTTGAAGAGGCAGAATAGCATGGAAAGTGATGAGCTGGTAGCAGCCTTGTGCTCTCCTCTGTGCAAACCAGTTTTGGACACGTGCAGATGTGCTCTGCCACATCAACACCTGCTCTTAAGTTCCAGATGAACTTCATTTTCATTCAGACAGACACAGAGGCATAGCATTTTCACATCTTACTTGCCATTTACTCTCATGAGCAGCAGCTTTGAAGTGCAACCCACTTTGTGTCCTCTCACCCAAGTTCCACCTTTATTTGTTTCACTTGTGCTTACGAACATTTCCTTTCAGTTCTTTCATTTGACTCTGTAGGTTTGGCCTGAGGATTGCACAGCCAGCTTGTCCCAAGTTTTCTTTTCCCACAGGCAAAATAAAATGTTATTTATAATTTTAAACCAACAAAGACTGTAAAAGAGATATATGGATTTAGGACTAAGTAGTAATAATAAAAAGAAGGTCATTGCTTATTTCTTTAAACAAACTACATGAAATAAATTAGTGTTTTTTCTTTGGAACTATTACGATCAAAAACAATGATCTCACGCTACTAGAAACAAAGAGAAGCACTGAGAAATTTATTACAAAAGGACAAGATATGCTACAAACAGATTTAAGGGAGAAGAAATACAGGCGGGAGGTACTACATGGCTAAACTTCACATTACTTCAGTGGCCTCAGAACTTGGCCTTCACCAAATGCTGGAGCAGGGAGCCTGCAATCTGGGCTCTCACCAGACTCGTTATTCTGCACCCCCGGAAACACTAATTACACCAAGTCAGAAACTATGTCAAAGTCAGTTCATAAGAGGAAAACCTTTTCCTACTACAGGTGAATGAGATGAATTGAATAAGGTAAAACTGATTTGGTTTTGGGGCAGAAGCCAAAGTGCATTGAAATGGGAGAGTTGAACTCAAAGGATGGAAAGCTTTGTAGAAAGCTTACAAAATCTCTCTAGAATATATTTTATTGTTATCCATGTTAGCATCATTTTAGCCAGGTCCAGAGCAGACAGGACCTCCAAACTGCACTGAGATAGCAGCCTGAGGGCAGTGCTCTATCACCCAAAGTTTTCCAGAGCATCTAATCCAGAGAAGAAGCTGGGATGTCTCCCAGCCCCCAACCACCTCCTCATGCCTTGGGGAGCAAGAAGAGAAGCAGACAAAGCCTTAATTTGCACCATGGATAAGAAAAATAAGGATTCACTGTGAGATCCTTTTTGTACGCTCCCCCTCTGAGCAAAGGGCAGTGTGGCTCTGAATAAGAGGAAAGCACAGTGTGGGCAAAAATCTTTTTTGGCTCAATGTGAGTGTGCTCCAGGGCCAGAAGGAATAACCCACTGGTACTGCAGACACTGCTCATGTTTAGAGATTCCAACAAAAACTTCAGCCTCAGACTTAAATAAGATGGACTTTACACTTTCAAGGCAAATATGCAAGAAGATACATTGCCACAGGCATCAGGAGTTTGAATCCATTGGCATCCATTGGTATTTACAAAACTTCACTGTTAACACTGGAACTGCAACACAGACAGGCGGCTTACCTTGAACTATTTCAGCATCCAGTTCCACCTGGCTTTCACATAAACTATTCTGTATGCCCCTGAGAGGGTCAGACCCTTATAACTAAACTCCTTGCCACCAGCCCTGGCCGATGCCCCCCAATACTACCACTGACGACACTACTCTTGGCAAGAACGGCCCCATCCCTGCCCTTCTGTCAAGACTGCTCCCAGTTCAAACGTTCAGGCTCTGGTGGGCTGGCTGAGGCAATGTTTAGAGTTCAGTGCTACGGCTGAAAACTTACACAACACTTTACGCTGTCAAAGCAAAATGTGATCGTTCCAAACTGTGCACTGACATTAGTAAAAATATCAATTAAGGCCAAAAATGCACTTTTACACTGAGCTGCTTGGATTAGATTGTAACCAGCTAAAGGATAAGGAACACTGCTTGTTTATCTTAATCACATTTTAAAACCCAGGCCTTTTGTATTATTCTCCCCCTCAGCAGCCATTTCAAGTGAGAGTAGCAGTTCCCCAGTGGCTTCAAGTGGATTTTTCTGCCAACACACGTCCTTCCTCTGTTCTAATTTTTTCTCTCATTTTTATAATATTCAGGCAAATATTAAAAATTCACACTTCCCTCAAAAAAAGAGAAACAAAGCATAAAATGTTCAATGTGCAACAACAACAAAAACACAACATGCAAGACAATTTGCAACCCAGCACCAAATAAATGCTCATTTGTCTTCATTGGAGGTCAGTGGGGCAAATCGGTGGGAACTATTTGTAATTACAGGTTGGTGAGATACCATTGTGATAGTTGTGCAGTCCTTTAATGATGCATTTTGCTCTAATGTGGCCTTGGAGATCTTACAAGAAATTGAAAGCACTCAGAGCTCTGCAAGTTCCCAGAATGCCTGTTTGAATGTGCTCAAATAAGCCAGAGACTAATTTGTTTTCAAACTCCAAAATTTTATCTCAATAAAATCTGTGAAATATTACTGCATACAATTAAGTTATGATCAGTGCATTGTGATGGATGATTATCAACAAGTCCCATTTGTGTCTCATCTGGAAGTACATATATTACACATAAGAGAAAACAACATAAAACTTCAGTCCTCTGTTACTTTTCATTCTGAACTTAACAGACTATAAAACAGAGATTGCATTGCTCCTGATTTCACTGCAAGCATCCCAAAACTTTCCTTTAAATGCAGTTATCAATGTAAAACTTTACAAGGAGAGATCCCAGAGGTTTAAAATCCAGAACACAACTACAAATAGCAAGCAGATGTACACTGTTTGCAAACCTCATTTTTAAAGCATTAATGAATACAGTCAACAATTTGTGAAAGCCTGAGGTTCACAACACTGAATAAGGCTTCCAAGTAACAACATTTATTAAATAATCTCTATCATATGTAAGAAGGGAAAGTGAAACCTTGTACAACTAAACAATCTTGCTTCTAGTGATATCTTTTTTACTGATACGAAGATGAGAACTCAATTCAATTTAGATATATTTACAACTGTAAGCATAGAACAATGGTATTTTTGAAGTTTTCCATTTTTGGACATCTGATTCTGTTAGTACTGTTGGTTTTATTCTACTACCCAGATACTATTGATGCTTATCAGGTTTATGCTTAACCAAGCTTACTGCCTGAAGGCTCTTACAACACTTCCCTGGGAAGAAACTTTAACAGTGTAGAGTCCAAAATACAAAAATACAGATTTAGATTTTGAATTCCTTCAAACTTCAGTTTCTCTCTGCCACACGTGTGTCAAAACACACACTTCCACATTTACTAAATATCAAGTTGAGGATTTTTGTTCATGTTCTCCCTTACACGCCACTGACCAAAAGAACCGTTTCCACATTCCTGTTTTTGAAAGATGAGTTTTTAGGCCTGTTTAGGCATTTCTGCGACAAAGAATGTGGCTACACTCTAAGTGCTCACTGCCTCAGTGAGAGTTGGAAATCTGGACTTCCCCATGCTATCAGGTTACATATTTCATTTGGAAGTTACCTTCTACCAGAGAAAACAACACAATCAAACTAGAATCAACTGCTAGTTCCAGGCAGAGCATCTTCTTACAAAAAAGAAAATACAAATTGTCTTCTGTTGCCAGCCAACACCCTGCAGTGGGCACTGGGAGAACAACACCAGCTTGGGACAGAGAAACATCATGATTCCTGTGCCTCTTTAAAAACAGTTTTGTGGCCAGAGCAACAGTCTCCATGTGTATACAGACTTCAGAATAGTTGAGCTCTTGGCAGACGTGATCTGGCTGAGTGGCTGTGCGTGTGGCTGTTACCAGCAAGAACAGCTCTGCGGCTGTAACTCTACCAGGATCTAATGTTGTTTTTACCACACACTGACTGTTTAATATTAGTCATTACACACATCTCTGAGGGTTCCTTTTTGTATTTAAAAAAAAAAACAACATAAAACAAGCAAATAAAAAACAACAACAAAACAACACAACACGCAAGCACTCAAGCATCCCACAGTTTTAAATCCCATGGCATGGACCTTAAGATCTTGTACAACACCCTGGGTGAGATCTACTGCCTAATACTGAGATGCTGCTTGAAAACAAAGACACTGCATTGCTGCAGGTCTGGCAGGCTGAAGGATACAAAACTTAAGAAAAAAGAGAAAAAATAATATTAATATCTCCTCTAACTCATTCCTCCATTATGTTCATACTCTGGCAATTCACAAATACAGATATTTATTGGCTCTACAGCTTCATTTAATCAAGGAGAGGATAGCTACTGAGCCTGTAATTTAATCTTTAATGAGTAAAATAGGGGAAGATATCCCATATATATCCATATTAATTTAAACCTATACATCTGAACTCACACCCAGGCCATGCTGGTTAAGTTTCCTCCTCAAATCAAAGCTTCTCCCGAATAAGGCTTTTTGCCTATAATATCTGCCAAAATGCCTTCAATTAAAGACATAAATTAAAATAGGGGAAAAAAATTAAGTCACAAAAAATCTTTAACAGTTTAAAAAAGCAAACAATCTAATTCTGTAATCAACAGCTTTAAATCAGTCCTCCAGTGTCACAGGGAGGAAAAGAGAACTACATACAAACAACCAGTTTCCCCACAGTACAGTGCAGCCCTGGTGCCTCTCAAAAGCTTCTTCTTAGAGGCTTGACTGCATCTTGTAGCAACTGACTCTATTTGTTCTAAATATCCAGCCGAAAATGTGGTCAACATTATAGTATTGCACAGAGAGTCTTTAAAAGCCTTGTGATCATTAAAGTTAGAAGTCTGATGAGTAATGCTGTTCTGCCTAAAGTATACGTCGTTCCCTTTGCCTCCCTCCTGCTTTATTTTGAGACAGATATACTTAAAATAGTTTTTAAAAATATGGAGATTATTATCCAATCTAAGAGATTTAATTTAGCATTTATATGGGTTTAAAATGCATGCCAACACTTTCCTTCATTTCAGTGCTTTGGCAAGTGTTCACTATTCACAATTCCAAAGGCTGCAGACACATGTCTGATCATTTTAGGATATTTACAGTTGTAGCCAATAAAGACAGTGCTGATTTTAATTAAATTTTTAATTGCTTTCTGAGACAGCAAGAAGCCAGGACTGCATGAAATTGTGACTGGCTCCTTTAAATGACTGTGGGTGTGGATTGCCAGGAGCATCGCTGTCCATCACTTCCTAATGGGTGGGTATACATAAATGCTAAATCGTCACTCCCAATAACATCAGTGGCTATTTGGTAATTCAGCTCAACTGTAAACAATTTTCTTTCAAGTGAGGAACAGAATATGGACTGGACAAAGGAAAAAAAATCAAACCATTAATGAACTGTTCTACCAGCCCATCCCTCCCTTAGGAAACTGTTTTCCAGCACTGCAAATGCCAATATATATTTATAGCCAATCTTCAGGCAGAGTGGGACATTACAGGGCACTGGGAGCCAAGCACCGTCACTTCTGTGTCACCGGTTCAAGGGACACTCGGGTACTCTGGGAGAAAATGGCCTTTGCTGCTTGAAGGCTGTACTGTAGCATTCATTTTCTCCTGACGTTCCAAATCACCTTCCTTTTTGCCCACACTCAGGAGTCGCCTCCTGTGTTTTCCAGGCGTGCCCACACTGGTGACTGCTTGACATGGAAACCTCCTGTCTTTCTGCAGCCACCTCACAAGGTCCTTCAGCAGTGGCAAGCAGTGCCATCGCCTGGGGCCAGCAAGTCACCCATCACAGGGGGCTGCTAGCAACCATCCTCAGGCCCAGCCAGGAGCCAAGGACAGCCTGGACAAGTGTTAGTGGCCCTCGGCCAGCTCCTCTGGGCATGTGTCTATGCCATGAAATCATCGGCCTGTCCTGGGGCCGTGGGTCCTGCGCATGGGGCAATGGGGCTTCCCCTCGTGGGGCCAGACACTCCACTGCTGTGTGCAGGACAGCTCCACGCACAAATAAATGACTTCAGCCTTCAGGGCTCTCACAGCAATAAACTGCTGTTTAGCAACATAAATCACTCAGATATCCCATGGGTGATGGCAGCTCCGGAGCAGGCAGCTGGTATGGGCTCTGCCTCAGCGTAACCTTCTAAGAGATGGGGGAACAGCACCATGTATCCAGTCATGGGCATCCCATGGGCACTGGTGACCAGCCCCTGCTGTGCCCCACACAAGCACTGAGCAGGACCTTCCCTGCATGAGGCAAACAAGAGCGACATCCAATTTCTTTTTATAGACCTTCAAATCATACACAGTTTATGTATTTAAACAAATTATGTCATTCTGCAAGATTCCGTGAAGATTTGGTTCCTTATTAGTTGTTCCCGCTGTATTTCAGAAGACAACAGCAACTTGGATGTATCATTAGTATTTTGTGACAATTAGACAAAACATTACAAGGCCTCTTTGTACAAAACATTTTCAGGTTCAAACACAACTGTGTGGGCCATGTCAAGAAACAGCCTTTTTCTGTGGTTCTTTATGGCATGGGAGCTGTTAGCCCATCTATAAATGCTTACCAAAGTATAATTTGCCTCTGTGTTGAAATGTAAATACATTCAGCCCCATCTGTGGACAGGCAACACATAAGACCAGCAAGATACAAGCTCCTAGCCATCAGCTAATAATAATGTTTAGTTATTGGGAGCTTTCTGTCTCAGCGATGCTTACACAGAGCCAAAAGCTGCTTTATGAAATGACCTGCCAGACATTAGTACTGACGGAGCATGCTAGGTATGATTATATGGCTATTCCAGGCAAGGGAAAGCCTCACCCAAGAGCTCCAGGAATGGGCTGTCAACATCAGTGGTGGCTGGTAATGGCAGTCCCACACACATTTCTAAATGATTAAAACCTCCCAATTCCTTCAATTACTGAAAACCTCCTTCTCTCCTCTAAAACACCTTAAAGCTCTTTGGCCATGTTTCCCACAGACTCATCTGTTCCTCAATACCGAGTGCCTGCTCAAGCCCCTCCTGTATCTTGTTTCAGGTAAATCACACAGAAATTCACACCAAGCCTGCTGATTTGTTATAATCTACTTTGAGTGCCCAAATGCAGAGATCTACAGGTTTTCAAACCATTTATTCCCTGGCGGAAATACTGAAAACCCCACTGTACTGATAGAAACAGCTCATGATGCAACATGAGAAGACCCATGCCAGGAACGATGATGCTTCTTCAGGAACTGGAGGTTTCCCACAAAGTAAAAATAAAGTACAAATGACTGTTGTACTCTCTCACAGAGGAGCCCTTTGCTATCCAGTCCATTTACTCTAGTCAACATTTATTATCTCAGCCCCTTGAGTGTTACAGCCAGTGCAAAAGGTTGTTGCCTGAAGTTCCATCTCCTTAGTGATACTATGTGGGGTTAAATGCAAAAGAACGACCCATAAACATCCTATCACAAAAAAAACAATGCTGGTTTGAACCACTTCTGTATGACAGAATTTTTTTTTTATTTTACACCTCTACAATTCCACCAGTGTCCAAATGTTGTTTTGACCAGAGACCATCCACGCTACGTGCAGTTTTGGAACATGCTGGCCAAAATGAATTCTGGAAGCCAAGTGAATTTTGATGCACAAATAAAGTGACAGACTACAAACAGGCTCTGTGCTGGACTTCAGTTTTTAAGATGTCAGGTACGTGCCAGCAAGCAGCCTTGCAAGGAGCTCTGCAGTGCTAATGTTACCACCCTTCCCTGCTGGGAACCTTAACAACACTGTTTGATTTTCATGTGTTTATTTATTTATAAGCATCATCATAATCAATCTATAGAAGGAGAGAAAGGGGACTGACGAAGGAGAAAGGTCCATCTAATGCTTGCAAGGACTGAACAGCTATTCTCAAGCTCAAAACATATGACATTCCATACAATTTTCCATTTTTTACCAAGGTCCGTAGTTATATCCCCCATGCAGTTAAATCCCCTTTAGCCTGAGTGATGTTCATGAATTCACACAAGTTTAACCAAGAACAGGATTTTTTTCCCCACTGATAAAGTCTTTAGTCAAATGGCAGAACACAGCTCTCTGCCCAAAGCTGGGAGACCCTTGGGGAGCAGCGCTGTATACCCCATGCCTGTTCTGCCCACTTCACTTGGTTGATTTAAATGATTGCTTCATGGGTGGAACATACCGTACATTGGCCACAGGAATCCAAGAAAGAGACCACAGAGGCAAACATTGCTCTCCATTTTCAAATCAAATAGGATATACATCAAGTCAATATTGTATTGTTGCATTCCAGAGAATTTAAATTAGCCTTCATCAAAAGCTGTTCAGCTGCACATGGCACATAATAAAATCCACGCCAAGTGACTGATTATCTACCATGCAGACCTCAAACTTTGAAGTACTAAATTGAAAACTCCTTTAATTGCACCTCACCTACCATTCAAACTTGCAGCACTGTAATACAAAGAGAAGCCGTGGGAGATTCCCTTAATCAATTAGTTCATCAGATTTTTAGACCGTTTGCTGTGGTTTTGTATGTTGCTTTGACAATTACATGAATTTTACACTTCTAAAATAAGTGCACACTTGCAGTCAAGTGCAAGTCCTAAGTAATTCAAGGAGAATCCGTCTGTTAAATTCAATGGACTTTCAGAAAAACCATGAAGACCAACAATTTCAAGCTGTATTAGCTAGGTGTCTGTTTTCCTCCTGCATTTTCATGGCGTATAGCTAAGTACCTTTTTACCCCTGTAACATTTTCTGGAGAGTTCACTTCATTGTCTTTGAGTATGAATGACCTTACAGATGAGGTATTTACATGTGTCAGATTAAAATACAGCATTATGCAAATTGTACCTTTTTTGTGTATTCTCCAGGATGAATATATATTCATGACCCAGCAGCATAGTGAGCATCTCTAGGGTGGCTAGATAAGATTCAGTGCTCTTTTGTAGTCAGGTTTCCCTACAGAAATCGCTGGTAGATTTGGCAGTCAGAGAGGCTGAGGAAGGCTGACAATGAGGATGTTAGAAAATTCCTTCTCTATATCTTAGAAGTGCTTAATATGACAGCTTGAAAAGCAGCATAAGATTTGCAGTGCATTTTGACACTTCTTTCTATGAAGGGATTTCTTGAATACTCTTGGACAGTTCCAGTACTATTTTGCAATCATGTCCATCCACTACCATTTCTGACTGGTGGCTGTTATTTTACTTATATTGAAAACATTTTACTTTCTGCCTTAAATATTTTTTTATGTTTAGTTCCCTCAAGTCCCCTTAATTTGACCTTAGTAATGCCACGTAACTGTGTCAGAAATGCAAACAAATTTGGCAGATCATAAAATATCATCCAACTCCACCATAGAGAACTACTGGCAACAAGGAGATGAATATCATCTACACAAACTTCTACTGCAGTTCAAATTAATAGGCATATTGTAACCAGCAAATAATTTTTTCCATACTTCCTAATTTATTTGGAAGCCCTATCAGATTGAAATTGAAATCCTATGTGATAAAGATGAACTTTTAAATACATCCTCATGTTTTCAGAGTTAATGCACAACAGCATTATGTCAGCACCAATACCAAGCAAATATATGTTTTACTGTTATGTCAGAAATACGAAAACGATGACAAGATGGCATTAATTCTTTCACCATTTCAGCTGAAGTTACTCGGTGGTGCTTCTAAGGCATAATTTAGATTATTTAATTTAATTGGCTACATCTCCTTCAAGAAAACAATTTGAAAACAAATGAAGAGGGATAATCTTACAAATCATGGAAGTGCCATACTTTTCTTTCAATTTCAAGACAAGACCAAAGAACAGTAAGTAAACTGATTCAATCCCATTACACAGGGACCAGGAAGAAGATGCACAAGTTAAATGTCCTACAGAAATTTGGTGCCATTGGTTCTAGCTGTACATTTTGCTGACGCTGCAAAAGTTTCCTCGCCGCTTCTGGTATTCCTGTATTCCAAGAACAAAACATATGTTTCCCATCTACACAAGCTTAGATGTAAAGAACTATGGCTATGGTCAGCCATGAGACCTAAGAATAGACATCTTTTCTAAAGGTAGAACTCTTAGAATATTATAGCTGCTGTTCAGGGCATTCACAACAGAAAAATTACCTGCTTCACAGCTCCACACAAAAGAATAATTACTTCTACCGTGTAATATTCACCTTAAATAACAGTGGCACTTAATATTTAAAAGCATTCTGAAGATGATAAAATGGTAAATTGATCACACCAAGTACCATTAAAGAAAACACAGTTCAGAATGGGATCTAGATTAGGCTCATGGTTAGTTACACCAACAGAGCACCAAGGTTTTGGACAGCATGAGTTGTCTAAGCAGTGATGAGGACGAGCTGGAGAACTTCAGCGCATCTCAAAGGGAAACACTGCTTCTTGTAGAAGGACACTATCCCAAAAGAAATGAGGTCAGGACGGTATTTTTTTTTTCCAAATAAAAATGACAGAACAGTGTAGTTTATATCATTTTATTGTCTGATTATTGTATTGCATATTATTGTTTGTATTTCAGAAACAACTACATGAAGTAGTAAGATTCAGGGTCTATTGAGCTAAAATGGAATACATGCTCTGTTTTGCAAACCTGAACTCTGAAAATGCAAAAAAATGGATAGATGAAACGTGAAGCAGAACACGGAGCTGAAGCACACATAGTTTAAGAGACTTGCCCACTGTCTAATGGGAAATTTACAGTAAGGACAATAACTAAACACAGATTTTCTGTCACATAGTATAAACACATTACCACTCTTGCTCCATAATCCTGCGCCTCTACTTTAACTGACAAATTAACCTAAAGCTCGCGCCAAGTAACAACAGCTGGAGAAAAATACTAGTCCCCAGTTACTACAAAACCTTGTGTCACAAATCTGATGAATAAGTTGTTTATTCTTCAATATGTCAACATCTCTTGTTTATTCCCTCTTCTTCCTGATCTTTAACATCTCCTAAACTTTACGCAGAGGCTGCTTCTGTTCTTTAACATTATTTGCATCCGATAGTGCTTATTCAAACAGTATTTTTAGTTAACATGCAATTTGGATAAGAGTAGCATTCCAAATCCAGCATTTATCTTGATTATTTTAAACTAACTATACCCACAGGCTCAAAAATACCAGTTTGGAAACTGCTCTGGGCACAAGATAATAAGAGATCACTAATTAACTAGGAAGTTTTACAAGACGATCTGATTTAGGCCCTGATTCAGCAAACAAATGACATTAAGTATGAGTAACCCTGTGGAAAACATGTGAAGTCACATAAATCACACCACATTAAGTGCACGCTGAAAGCACCTTGCTGAAATTGGGCCTAATTGAAAAGTCTCGTGTTCTCTTTAATGGCATGTGCTTCGAGTGCCTGGTGTGCTGTGGTTTCCTCTCCTCCATCAGGGTAAACGGGCTGAGTGCAGGGCCAAGAGCCAGGAATTCCAGCTTCCTTAATCTTGTTTTGAAGCTGTCTGCGATTTGGACGAGTCAACTGACATGACTGCATCCCCAAATTATCACTTGAAAAAAGTGTAAGAAGTTTCTACTCAGCAACTTCCTCTACAAAACCATGGTTAGGATGAATTATTTTTTGAGAAGTCCAGTTGATTTCCTAGTAAAGTCTGCTAATATAGTTTTAACAAATTTTCCCCTGTTCATAATTGACTTTCCAAAACCATGTACACTGTGCATGCATTCCTTTCTCTGTTGTTTTTTGGTTTTGTGGTTTCTTTTTCGTTTTGTTCCATTTTGTTTTTTAAGTTAACAAAAGTCATTTAAGGATCTCAAGGATCCTCTGACATCCAGAGGAACAGTAACTGAGAAGACTCTTTCCCATTGCCAAGATCCTGCACAAGAAACTGATGAGGCCACGACCCAAGGCAGCACTGCCTGGGAGCGTCATCTCCTCACTTCACCTCCATCAAGCTACCAACATTTACTATGCCTTACAATATTAAGTGAATAGAAATATGAAAGCCAGTAGGACCCTAGGGAGACCTAACATGGAATTTCAGCGTAATGCTGTAGTTCTGTCATAGCTGACTAGCTCTTGCTGATTCTACTCATCCCACTGATTTTACTGGAAATGCTCAGATATTGGTTTAACTGGACCCTACAGGACTCATGGTACAGTGGAAAACATCAAGAAGTGGATAACAGAGAACAGCTAAAGCTCATGACACACATTTCTCTCTTTGTAAATACCCTGGCTCTCTTCTTGACACAGTTAGTCTGTAGGTAATGTTAAAATTGTCAGTAATGGCCTTAAGAGTGAGAAAAAGTAAAAACAGATCGAACAGATGAGAAGGAGATTGCTAAAGAATGATCTGATGTAAAGGATAAAGGCCAGGAAAAAAAATAACAACAAAACCAAAGCAGAATAATACCATTATGTTTTTCTTACACAAATGAAAAATACAACCTTGCTGTTCATACAAGCCCACGGCGCGAACTATATGCCAAAAGGAAGGGAAGTTGGGGCAAAGCGAGAGCCAACACGGAAAAGGCAAGTGTTGCTCCTTCTAACCCGAGACAGCTCCCTCTTAAGTACTTTCCTGTCCAGCCAAGGACATACGTAAAGCATACAAGTCCCCATTACTCCTAATATTAGACGTCATTCCTTATGTGACCAGTGGCAGTGGGTCTAATGATAAGCATGTTTAGAAAATGGGAGAATTTAATCACAGGCTTTGAAACAAAACATTGCTTTCTTCTTATCCACAACAGACATTTTCAAACACTCTCTCTCATACAAATAGAGCTCAGATGTTGCAATTTTTCAGTGCCTTCTTCCCTGGAAAATAATCCCTGAATGATAAAGAATGATAACTGCTGGTACTTTCATTACCAGAAAACATTCCTGCTACTACAGGTGGAAGAAAGATTTTAATTAACTTTCTGGGAGAATATTTTTTAAAAAGGCAAAACTCCTCACACAAAAATAACCCTGCAGTTTAATCTGGAGCTTTGTGGGGACCTAGCACTCACACAGGAGAGGAGGGAGAAGGAGAGTGCAGGTTGCCCTCCCATCACTGCCTTGAGCTTGCCTTGAGTTTATTCTGAAATCTGTCAGCTCACTGTCTCACCCGGAGCCGCCGGGAGCACAGGAGTCTGCGAGCTCCTCTGTGTGAAGGCAGCCGGGTGAAAAGATTTTGCCTGATCACCATATTTAGGGTCTGTTGTATTCCCTGAACAAACTGCAATTTCATTCATGACTAAAGAAAGCAGGTAGAGCTATAATGGCTGCATCTGTTTTAATTTTTTAGTGGCTTGTCAAATAATGATTGTTATTAAAACAAAGTATATTTTGTCACAGCTGCTTGCAACAAAGCCTAATTGGCTGCACAATTACCGTGCCACGGCTGAGCAGGCACGGGAAGCACAGCAGCGGGGCTGGGTCTGTGTGCCCTCTGGGCTCAGCACCCCACACCCTGCCCACCCTGGGGAAAGCCCAAGGGCAATGATGGACGCCTGGTTTAACCAAAAAGAGAGTCATAAAGCCACCCTGCATAACCAGGGCTTCGCACCGTCAGGGGAAAAATGCTTCCATTTGGCTCATTTCTGGTTTAGGTTTTATAATCATAGAATCAGCGAGGCTGGAAAAGACCTCTGAGATCTAGTCCAACCATCAGCCCATTCCCACCATGCCCGCTAACCACGTCCCTCAGTGCCACATCAACACATTTCCTGAAAACCTCCAGGGATGGTAACTCCATCTCTTCCCTGGGCCGCCTGTTCCACTGCCTCACCATTCTTCCAGAGACAAATTTTTTCCTAATATCCAACCTTTAGGGGCATCACAGAAGACACTTACTAAGTTCAGAAATTTTGGGGAACAAATGTGACACCAGAGAAAACTTGTGAACATGCACCATCCCCTAAAGCATCAAAAATCAGGAGCTGCCACTTGTGTCACCTTGGCCCTAAGGGGAAGAAAGGGCAAAGCTGTGACACCCTGAGCTACTCTTCAGTCCTGGAATAACTTCTTAATTAAGCAAGCTTTCTTTGCTCATCTGGCTTTCAAGTAATGATAGCAAGACCTGTTCTCCAGTAAAAGGTCCACACAGTCTGCAAGCAGTCTACATAAATGAAAGCCAATATTTCTAAGAAAAACATGTATCTCTCTGAAAGTTTCTCATTACTTCAGTGAATCAGACCCAAAACTAACATTTATTAGAAAAGCATTTAAAAAGAAATCTTCCGTATTTTTAATTCAACAGGATTTGTCCTCCTTTAAAAACAATTTTAATTATATTTAGGTTTTGAATTAATTTCCACCAGGTGCATATGATATTCTTCTTCATTTAGACACTGTCAGTGGAAGCATTTCATTACGTGATAAAAATCCCCACAAGCCTGTCTGGCCTCAGGGTAGAAGTGACTGGTATGACACCTCTGGATTTTTAGTTGGAGAATTTGATGTGTATGAGCTGCGGCTCCCACTCCTTGTGGCAAGCACCCTGCAGGAGGAGGTGGCACAGCAGTATCACAGCAGTGAGGAAAGGAAAGCTGGGGATTGAGAGGCAGCCAAGCTTGCCATGAATTTCACAGAGGCACAGAAAACCCCAAAGTAAAACCACATTGAGCTTAACAAGAAAAGGAGGAGTGACCACCTGGTACATCTGACAGGATTGCATACAGAAGTCAATAATTCATAGGAGTATACAGAGTTAGATAAACTGCTAAGCAGTTGGCAGCATAAGCTGCTTCAGGAAAAATGGTTGAGGCAATTGCACTAAAACATCAAGACTGCCTGTAGGTGCACAGTACGAACAAGGGACAGCTACCAGATCTGCAGGGCTATATTCTCTGCCTTAAAATATTCATATTCAAACGTGCAAAAACACCTCCTTCACTCTGCATTGATACTGCATTTGAGTGGGATTATTCAGCATCCAAATTATACGCTCAACAAGATCACCTCCATTTTGATAATTGCCTTATGAATGCATAACATGGCAGCGTGGGGATTTGTATTCCCAGGAACGTCTGCTATCAGGCATCAATTGTTCGTCTGCTGAGGATGTGGTGCACCAGTTGATAAGGACGAGCACTCGGCACGCTTGCAAGATAAGAAGCAAGAATCTGATTCTCCCATGTTTCACTGGGCTCTCATTCTGCAGAGCCTGGTCCAGAGGTTAAAATAAATAAATACGATTTTTTTAAAGTATTGTAAATTCCTTACTTAAGGCTTGCAAACTACTTCTCTCCATAAGGTGCACAAGGAGTCAGGATCTGGCATCCTTACAGTGTGAGACCTCAGTTACTCATCACTCCCTTAACCTCAGATACCCTAGTAATTGCTGTGACTCAGCCGTGCACTTCCAGTAAGCGCTCTGCACAGGGGCTGATATCCTCCTTGCTCTTTTCCAAAATAGCAGCCACTTGAGTGGGAGCAGCGCTGATGCACACACGGATGCCCCTGGAGAGACGAGGGCGAAGGGGCTGGAAGCTGAGTGTCAGAGGCAAACGTGCTGCACCAAGGAAGGGGGACGTGAAGGAGGAGAAGTTCTGGAGGTGTCTGTCCTTCAGAGTCACCATAGTAATTATCACCAGGAACAGGAAAGCAAGTGGTAAAATTGTGCATGCAAGCAATGGCCTTGCACGCACTCTAGGGTGAAGGAAGGTGCAGCCATTCCAGTGGTCAGGAATACATTTTTGGAGACATCTCCCAGTTGTTCCTGTTCACTGCTCTTTCATTTGTGCAGCAGAGAGGGCTTGGGGTATCCAAAGTGCCTCTTTGTGGACAATGCTCAAATGGTTGGTGCATCTCCACCACAAATGCATGATCTGAACATCTGTGCCCAAAATGCAAACATCAGCTCCTCCACAACAACCAGCTCACAGTGTAGATCCACTCCTTGCACAAGACCATTTGTTACCATACGCACAGCACCAGCTGGGGATTCCTCATCACTCCTGAGCAGTCCGATTCCAAAGGCAGAAACAACACTTTCCCTTCCATCAGACTCTTTTTTCAAGAATGAAGTCCAATCTGAACTACTCCCTATCTTTTAGCTATAGATTGGAAAGTACTGAGTAAAATGACTGGTCAGACGGGTGCTTTCCTTTAGCTATAAAAAGAGGAAATTCAGATCTTATCCGGTATTCTAGGCATGGAAAACATTCTGTTCTAGGAATTACAGGCCCAGCCAGGAAATGCCTGTTGTCACCACATTGCAGCCTGTGGCTACTAAACACGCAGCAGTGCAAACAGCCAGGCACAGGTCTCCACCATCCCAAGACATCACTCTCAGCTTTCAGAAAGTTCAGCGTTATTTATTCTTTCTTCTTTCCTTTCATTGTTGTTGGTTTATTTTACCACGCAGGTACAACAAATTTACAACATCAGATTGATTAGAATTTTTCCCACGTGTTGCTACGAAAACAACAATACGTCTAGTAGACATGAAACTATCACAGGAGTTGTTGCATTCACAGGCTTACACAGCCTCGAGGGAATTTTGTTACTGTGCATTTTGCTGCCTCTCTCAGAGAAGGCTGCACAATTTGAGATGTTTTTCTCATGGTCTTGTTGCCAACCTAGGTAAGAGCTGTTCTTCCAAATAATCTCAGCCTCACTAAAACTGGAGTTTTTTCACTGAAGAACCCAAACTTTTGGCTTCTGTGAGACCTGACCCGTTTGGCACATTCTCCCCAACAAAAAATGTGCCTTCAATTCACACTTCTAAAGTCTATACATGTGGACCGCATTTGCAGCTTTTCTGCAGCGCCACTTCTGAATCTGGTCCATTTGTTCGGTGGAAAAGGCCAAGATTATTACTGCAGGTAACCATGAGTCAGAGCTGCAAAGCAGCACAGCAACGATAAGCAAGTAGAAGCAATTACAGTCAAGATCCCAGATATGGAGCACATAAAACCAGCACTTTGCCAGACTGCTTAGGCCAAAAATCCTTCAGCAGATGCCTTATGAATAACCTTTTAGAAATCATAATTTGAAAACCATTGGACAGATCAGCAACCAAAAGTTAACGTCACTGAAAGCCCAAACCATGTGGGTTTTTTTTTTCCTATAAACAAGCAGGGCCATATTCTGTTCTCATTTATAGCCATAAAGGATTGCTGCTCTCAGCAAACATCCATCCAAGATTTACATTCACAAAGGAAACAAAAATTGAGTTTTGCGATATTTCTGTGGCTGAAGCCTTTGTTCTTGGACACAAAAAAGGGTTCTGGTACTACTTCAGCTATCTTAGGATAGCACGGAAACACAAGAGGAGTTTTGTTATGTCCCTGACTACTGTCACAATAGTAAGGAGGGCTGAATCAGAGTTAGAAAGTGGAGAGGGCATCTGGTTTGCAGATGAAGATGGAGATAAATCACTGTGCGGATGGGAAGGAGAACAGCAGCCAGTAAATTTCCACTTTCTTGTGCTGTATCTCTTCTTTCCATTCTTGGTCACTCAAAAATCCCATCTGAAATCTAACAGCGAGTATATACTATAGATCAGAGAAGGAGAGAATAAAAAGAGAATAAGTGAATTGCAACATTCAGAAAATGAAGGCATCCCAATCACTTACATCAGAATTACAAGAAATTCATTAAATTGGCGGTGGGCCACCTGGAACAAGCTGAATTAGCTGAATTGCTAAATGTTAATTCTTCAGTTTTGCTTTCTATTTTGCCCAAAGTTTGCAAACACTAACTTCCCTGCTTACAAAGAAAAGAAACGTATTGGAGAGAGACCAGAAGAGAACGTGAAGAGGTCCAGAGCAGATAAGCTCTTGAGAAAGACAGAAGGAACCACGGTTATCTTGAGAGAACTACGAAAAGACACTTGAAGTGTTTTCAAACAGGTATTTGGAATGACAGCTTCAAAACTGCAGACTCCTGCTTACATTTCTACAAAAGAGCACAGTACCAGAACAGATCCTGCTGCAAGGGCTGTGCCACCTCCTCGCTGAAGCTGCCAGATATGACACAAGACTCACTGCAAGCTGAGGTAGGGAGAGGGCTGCACAGCCTCTCAATGTCCATATTTTCTATGATTTGCTTTGCAAACAACTTGCCAGCAACTTTGGTAAGCAAGTGTTCAAAAGTGGTATGCCACTAGGACGTGCCACATCAGTGTCCCCTGCCTGGGGCAATGGCCTTAACCTGCACCTCTTGTGTCTTAAAACATGAGTGTCTCTCTGTCCAACATCCAGTTGTAGAACATCAGACACTTGACGGCACCAGTGTTGTGACAAGTTTGAACCACAGCTGAAGGATCTCAGGAAACTTTTAATCAATATACATTTCCTTTAAAATACCCTTGTAATTCATTTTGCAGTGGTGGTAGCAAATGGTTTAAACATGGAAAGGGTCATTTTAGGTAACTCTACAAAGGATACCCTCCATTACCCACAAGCTTGAGAGTATCCATTACAGATATTCTTTAAACTTGGTAATGAGCCATATTTTATAGGTTGGGGTTTTTCTGTTGGTTTTTTTGTTTTGGGGTTTTGTTGTTTTTTGTTTGTTTTTTTTTTTTTAAATAAGAAAATTTGAAACAGATTCTCCAAGTAATGAAACAAAGTTGGCGAGCTACAATTTCATCATGCGGCTGAGTGCCGGCATCACAAGTATGTGGGGGTGCTCAGGGCCCTGCGTCTGTCCCAGGCACTTGGCAAAAAGCTGCTATTCTGTTTCTGCTGCCACACGATGCTTTTGTGTTCATGGGATTTAAACGTTTCCTGTTCCTGCCCATCCATTTACCGTGTTCTGAATGAAAACCTGACAAAGATTTTAAGAAGCAAATGGTTACATTTTTAGGCACCGGCTAGGGACAAGAGATTCAAGAACCTGAATTATATGTTGCTCATTCTAGCACCTGAATCTCAAGTTAAATGTGTCCAACTAAAGGTAAGTTTAACTGCAGACTGGAATAAAAACATCAAGGATAATTCCAGACAGAACTGCATCCTGTCATCTCTACTATGACATACCCATAATCTTCTTTTCCCCCAAGTATCCCTTAGGCCCAGTAAAGATCTAATGCTATTTTACTGAATTCTGCAGCTCTGGTTACCCTGTGCTTAATCAACCTTTGCTCTTCTGGGTTTCCCAGTTTGCAAAACAAATTGGACAGTATGTATATGTGCTGGTGCCCTTTGCTGTATCAAAAAGGAACGCCCCAACACATACCACAGGTCAGCTATATGCTAATCACCAATGATGTATTTGAGTTGATGTTGGTAGCAAGGAGTTTGGGCTTTAAGAACTGGAGGGCAATGCTACAGCCTTGCTGCCCTTTGGGGATTAGACTTCAATCGCATCCTAGGGATTCATCACTATTTTTTTTTGCTTTGTTTTGTTATCATTATCATCAGTCACAGAAGACCTTCAGCATTTATGCACATTATTTTTGCAGGAATATAATAGACACCCTCAAGTAGGTAAAAAAAATACATGCCTCCCACCATCTGATCAGTAGGAAGCAACAGATTACAGTTAGTTTTACAAAAGCTGTGCATAGGCTTTATAAACCAAACCTAACAGTGAATCTGAAGGTAAAATCTGCGGTGAAAAAAAAATGTGCCACAGTATAAATGAGTACAATAAAGCTAGAGATTGAAAAAGACTTCCAGCTAGCCCTGCAACAACACTACACACTTTTTTTCCTCTACAGAGCCAGAATATCTTTATCCAAATATTTTTGTCTCCCTCATCTAGATTATAACTTCTGCAGAATAAAACAGTTGCCATCAACATAAAAAGATCCCTTGACTGCTGACCTGATTCTTTTTTCTTGTCCCCTAGAAAACAAGCGATTAAATGGGATGCACAGGAAACTACTTGCTTTTCCCCAGCGGTGACAAAAATAGCTTCTCTGAGCAAGCACATCAAAAATAAACACGAGCTGCTCCAATAAAAGAGAAAGTTTGATTTCATAACTCTTCCTTTTGCAAGGAAGCCTTTTGAAGAGAATATTAGGTTAGGCAGGCCTGTAGACAAAGCAGGGGAAGTCCCATGGCAGCCGCACAATAAATGGCAGCACGATTAACATGAGGTCACAACCTCCGTGTTGCTGATCCTTTGTGTGCTTTGAGCCTGGTGTGCTCCGAGCTGCCGGCAGCTGTTCAAGGACAACACACGGCGAAAGAGAAAAGCAGCAGCCAGCAAGGGGTTAAAAACACTGATTTAGGGTTGTTGGGGGTATTTTGTGCTTTCAGCAGAACCCTTTAACTTGTTATTATCTTCCTACCACCTCCTCCAGACCTGTCCAAGAACACAGCAGGGCAGCACAGGTCTCTGAAATGAATGTAAATGTGCCAGGTGCTTTGCAGTATAAAATAGCTGTCCCCTTCCTGCATTTCTTTCTAAACTGTCGCTTGTTCCAAAAACATTTGTCAGAAATCCATCATCCAGACTTATTCAAAAACGCTATCAGCTCAGCACCCAGATTGTCTGCTCCTGTATTATTCTGACTTCTTGGGATTCTACTGAGATTCCTATTAAAAAAAAAAACAAAACACAACCATATTTGTAAAACCCCAGAACTTTGAATTCCCCCACTCAAAATAGGTAGTAAAGCAGGATGCTATTTCACACCCCAATAACAAGCGTATCTCAAACATGAGACGTGCCATAAACATTATCCTTACAATCTTTTTTAAGCAACAAAAACAAACATTCCTGAGTCTCATGGCTTTTCTCAAGGCGCTGACAATATATTATTTCTGAATATAAACTATTCTCAAAGTCCAAACATCGCATGTAATAAAGGATACAACTTTTTTTTTTTTTTTTGGACCATCTTTTGGCTTAATGCCAAAAAGCATAAAACTATCTTCCTCTCAGGAGCTCTCATTTATTCCTGAGGAGCAGCGCGCGCTAGATGGAGCTGATAAATAATTCAAAAGTGAAATAGCCCTTTATTACAAATAGGAAAGGACTTATTCAAAACAGGAAGAGCAGGAAAACCAGGGGAAAGGAAGAAGTTGTGCTGGAAATTAATTCTTTGGGATTTTGCAATGCCACTGCATAAGGTAGAACTGCAACCTTCACAGCACACTTCGTTGGAGGTTAGTGAGGCTTCTGCCAAGGGGCTCAGTAAAGAGGAGTGACGTGAAATAAAAAGTAAAGCTGCACAGATTTCCCTAATTACTAAAGCCAGATCAGGGGTGTGATTTTATACCGACACAGTTTTAAACACACTGCACCACTGTAAGCCCTACACTGGACATCTCTGTATGGCTGCAGCACCCACCTCTGCCCACGCAGGTAGGCTTCGTGCTGGGAGCTGCCTTTTCTGTGCAAAGCACCTTTAACTGCACAGACTGTGGTTAAGTTCGGGAGTGAGTCACTGCTTCATTCAGTAGCATGGTTGCCATTTCCAGTAACACAGCTCCTCCGCTGACAAGGCATCAGCAAACCACTGTGGGTATCTGGCAAAGCCCAGAGCTGATGAGTGCCGCACCACGAAGGAGCCGGTAATCACCCAAACGCTGTGGACTGAGGTCCCCACTGCGCTGCAGGGCACAGCCTCAACAGCAAGCACAGCCAGCAAAGAGATTTCTGCAGGCTTGAGACAAAACAGAATCTTAAGAAAAAAAAAAAAAACTATACCCTTGCATTCAATAGACACAAAAACTATTTTGTTTTCTATTACAATTTTGTTTCAGTCTGGTAAAATCTGCTTTACAGCCCGGCCTGGCACTCATCTTCCCTGCCTCCCCCATGCACAGGACAGGGAGAGGTTCAAGGCTTTGGAGCTCCTCATTCATTCACAGCTTTCCAAATAAGCCTGCCATTAACTCCCCTTTTCTCTCCCTTGAGTCACACATAAAAGCTGTAAAGCCATTAGTAACTATTAACCAAGCTTAATCAAATACTCTAGCTGAGTTTGAATGTTGCTATTCAGTTTGGGATGTTTAAACGTAATTACAGGCAGCAAGACT
Source organism: Numida meleagris (assembly GCF_002078875.1). Taxonomy (NCBI): domain Eukaryota; kingdom Metazoa; phylum Chordata; class Aves; order Galliformes; family Numididae; genus Numida; species Numida meleagris. The sequence goes on along the minus strand of NC_034413.1, from coordinate 61,817,739 downwards.
TTCTGACATGACAAATATTTTTTAATAACATTACCAGGATTGTTAGTTCTGTTTTCTCTGTGAAAGCAAACAGAGCAATTCCAGCTGGAAAGTTAACATTTATCCTTGCAGTAGGCTAAAAAAGACAGACTCTGGCAGCCATGCAGCCCAGAAAACTGCTTCCACTAACCAAGGGGCAGTGGTGCTTCCAGGGAGACTCTAAGCCAACATTTCTACAGTCCAAAGTAGGGAATCACTGCAAAACTTCATGTACCGATAGCTCATTTCCTTTCTCTATTGTTTGTTGTTGGTTTTTTCTTTTTTTTTTTAATTTCTGATTCTTTCAAAATATCCCTCTTCTCACACACCCCCTTTGACTCGCACCAGGTTGAGCCTTGATGAAAATTATTTTTTATCTTTAGAAAGGGAAACAATGCAATTCTCAACAAGGGAAATCTTCCAACAATGAGATGATAACCTAACACCGAGCACAGAGGGGTCGGAAGGGGGAAGGTGCACGCTAAAAACCTTTGCAATCAGAGCTGACAAACAATAGATTTTTGTTCACTTACGCTCATTGTTTAAATTGTGTTCTACTGGAAAGAGTCTGGGCGCCTTTCAAATGTAAATATTTTACAAGAGAATACCATATGGGAGACACAGCTGTTTGTTTTTATTAGGAAAAAAAAAAGAATCCTTTCATTTCACAAAGATATTTTTTTTAAAAAAAAAAGTCCTACTCATGGTTATATGCCAACACTTGAATTATCTTAATTCAAATTAATCCCTAAGTAATTGCAGGAAGTGTTTGAAGTCGGGTTTTTGCAGTTGTTAAGCGCTTAAAAAAGTTGGAATGGAAATCAAAATGCAAGATCTTTATACATCAGTATTTTCCCATGCTTTATTAAAAAAAAAAAAACAACACATTGACTCCTGACTCAATACTACAGGTGACATTCAGTTCAGCGAGGCACGACTACATCCAAATAGGTACATAATATCAACTACAAAAACAACACTACCTGGTCTAAAATCAGAGGCCATCAAGAAAAGCATCAGAGTAACTAGTTCTCTTGCCAAATTAAGCCAGTAATTTTGTTTATAGGCTACTCAACACCTTGCAAATTTTCTCAAATCTGTTGCTGTGTAAATTATTTATCAAACAATATCTCGACAGTGTTTTACTGCAGAAACAATGCTTCTGTGTCATCCTGAAAGCTCATTTTGCTCAGCACACAAAGAGCCAGAAGCAGGAAGAGAGTATCCACATCCACTAGACAAGCACGCACATGGGTCCCACAAATTCAATTCTGTTTTTTCAGAATCCCCCCACTGTATGTAGTCTGGTTTTTCCTGACCCAGGTTCTCCTCCAGCCCTTACTACAAGCCATCATGCATCTACTTCAGAGAGCTTAAAAGGTGGAATAAGAAGATAAACAAGGACTAATTAAATTTGGGCCAGCATTCCCACTTCCCAAGCAGGGAGCAGTACTGGGCAACCCAAGCTGCTCCAGGCGGATGGCCTTGTTGTTATTTTGACAGGTTATGTCCATTTCAAACTTCCTGTGGGAGGCTGTAAGTCACTTCCAGACTAGATAGAAGGTAGCACATGGTAGAGATTGGTTTAAAATTAATGACATCCTTCAGTGACATCCTTGACACTCATGGGTCAAGACTAGAAACCCCTCTCCCAAATGAAAGAGGCTTTGGTGCAGCCCCTGCAGGACAGCACAAAATGCAGGATGCGATTTGCCCTGTGTATGCTTACATAAGGCAAATCCCCGCTACTGAACAACTAAACTTCCATAAGGTTTCTGGGACTGAATTTTCTACCTGATGTGAGCAAACCACTCCTGCAGTATTACCACAGCATGCACTTTTCTGAAGGAAAAGCCCTTCTCGGGGCAAGGTTGAAATCTGGAGTCTCTCACACAGAACTTTTCCCCTCCCCATGTTCCCAGTGACACAAAGCACTGTTATATCACACTCTGCACAAAGCAAACAAAACACGCTTTTTCCTTAACACAGCATCCTCACAAAAAGTGTCTGCAGGTATTTTCTGAGGCAAGTGACTGTGGCTGAGCCTTCCTGTCATACCCCATAACACCAAGTCACACTGCAAGCATTGATGCCGAATATTAATTTACACCATCAAGAAGTAATCCACAAATGCTACAGCCTGAACAGCCATTCCACATGAGGGCATGTCTTTTTCAAGTGAGATTGTGCTGAAATTCAGTGGTGAGTTCCAGCGGATAAAAAGGTTAAAAAAATAAAACCAAAAAAAGTGAGGACACAAGATTTCTCCGGACAATTGGCAACAGAGGGGTTACTGACATCTAAATGCGTGCTGCAGGCAAGAGCTGACTTTCTGACACTGTGCCCCAAACCATGTTGTTCTTATAATAAAATCATTCAGGCATCAGTCGTGAGGTGGAAGATTACACCGCAACAGTACTCCCCACACAGTATCTTTTTCATTTGCATCATTTACTGCTGGGCATCCGAAAAGAAAGGACAGCTTATGTAAGAGCTTTACCCAGGTCTGGGAATGTTTTTCATTTCTCCTTTGACACAAAAAATCTTACTTCTATAAAGGGAAATGCAGTATTTTTCCAAAGCTGGACTGTACAAATTCAGACATTTCCTCTTTCTGGCCCAAGCATTTTGTAAGAGCAGTTATCACTTTGGCTCCATGTTCAGGCTGAGAAGCACAAACAGTTTCATTGATATTAGTAAAAATCTGAGTAAAGGGGAGGTCTCTAGAACAACTTGTTTCGACTGCAAACCACAAACTTGTCTGCAAAATCTACAGAGACATAGGGATCCTCTAAATTTAGAGCTTGCAAGGGTGATGGGAGACCTTGCAAGCCCTGTTTTCTGCCTGCATGAAACAGCATCCACTGCTGGTTTGGGCATCACTGCTCTGTTGCAGTGGTACCAAAATGAGCACCAGGCTTTGAGAGGCACCTGATGGCACAGCAAGCCAACTGGGAGCTAACACAGGTGACACCTCAGAGCACAGGAGAGGTTCAGACAATAACTAAAGAGAACCACTCCAGCAGCTGCTTTTTGGGTATCAGCCTACCTCTCAGCAAGCACACTTAGTTAGTGGTTCCCCTTAAGGTATAACCCTGTGTGCTAACTCCCATCTCACTGCTATCTGAAAGACTACATTAGAAATGTTTATTTGGGTTGAAAAACATCAATGCTGAAAAACATATTTGCTGAGATTTCTTGACTCATTGTGTTCCCCTTCCCTCCTTGTCAAATTGAAACTCCAGTTGTATGTGCAAGATTTAGAGGGTGAGAATAGCTCCTGTGTCCTGCTAAGGGAGGAGCCAGCTGAACACACATAGCTCACTAAGTAAAGTAGTACATTGTCCTTCAAGTTTTCTTTTCCCCCACAAAAGTCAGCTATTGACTAAAATCTCCTAATTCTGCCATGGGCTCACCATGAGTCTTAAAACGCTTCAGAGCAAGGTAGAGGCAGCACGAGCATCACCCGCCAGCTTTTAGGGCTTTATAATACAATCTCTCTTCATCATAACTTGTATGCTTTAGAAACCAAGAGGTGAAGCTCCACTGAGCAGCTGAGGGTTACCTTATATCTCAGAGATGAACGAGCAGCCCTCACATGCGTATAGGGATCCTGAACCTGCCACAGCAGCAGCACAGCTGCAGGTGACGGCACGATCCCTACCTCACCGCTGTCTGTGGGTTTGGGATAGAATTCCTTCCCTGCCAAATTCAGCTATTTGTTACAGTACCTGTGAGAAACATTTGGTGAGCAACTAGAAGTTATAGTTCAGATTTACTTTAACAATAGTGATAAAATGAACCCAATAAATTTTCAATATAATTGCTTCAAAGTCAGGAGAAAGGAAACTGTTACCACGAATCCAAGTTTCTCACAGGCGATGGCCCCTGTATCCATCGCTATGCAACAAGCAAAGACACTATTCCAAAAAAAGAATAATACCTTCTGCATTAGCAATAAATTTGGTACAAAAGATTTTCAGTACGTCATTAATAATAGCATATTCCCCACTTAGGACTCAAGTGCCATCAAATAAAAATAAGCTGCTGTTGCCAGTTGGGAAACTAACTCCATATGTGTCTGTAGGAGTTACAACAGCACCAGTGTTTAGGTGTAAGGTTTTAATTTTGGCAAGGAAAGACCTATCCCTTCTGGAGGCACCTAATCAACAGGAGCCCAGCATGGTACATTGTCTCCACTCCCATCAGGCCAAATTGAGAGGATCAGGTGACTAAGCTGTTGCTGTTGATGTAGCAAAGCACAGATTTCAAATGGCATTCTGACAGGTGGCTCACTAAGAGTTTACACACGATTGTTACCAAAATACTTAGGGGGATACAGTGCTCATTCCACAACCTGAATCTACACAACGCCCTTCACGTTCACTCACTGACTTGTTAAGTTTTGACACAAGAGCCATAGAAAGCAATGAAAAATGAAGTCTAAATATTCTGATGAATCTGGACCTTCAAATCTTACTTATTTCAGCAGGGACAAAGGAGCCTAAAGTAAAAGTTAGGAGCTTAAGTAAATTCTCAAATTTGGATGATGGGCAACAGGAACCTCTGTATGTACCTGACCTGAGAAAGACTTTAAACCCTCTTTGAGCCTTTTGGTATCATCAAGTGATAATGATCATAATTATAGCTTTCCTTGCCATCATTAGCTCATATAGGAACGATCTGAAATGGCTTCAGTGCTGTTGCATTCCTGCTATCAAGGATGGGGAAAAGAAAAATCAAGCTAATGCTTCACAATACAGCAAGAACATGGGGAGTATATTATGCTAACATATGGCACATTTTTGTCAGAGACGGAGTATATTTCATACAAATGACAGAAAGAAGTGAGGCTGGAAAGAGCACTTCCCCAACGTTCAATATTTTTTAGGTTAGTTCAAACTACAGCTGAGCTAGCTAGGACAGAAAGAGGGGCCACAAGGCAGCCTCTCACAGTGCAGTGTAGTACAAAGTCTTCCCTTACTGACAACTAAGAAAATCATAAAGTCTTTCTTCCAAATCCCCAATGACTTTAAAAAAATAAAATACTTAAATCACAGGTTTACAGATTGCCTCTATTTAATCACAGTAAATGTCATCGAAATACCAGGCAAGACAGACACACAAGAAGGTAGAATCAATTGAACTTCTTTCCCTAGGCTTGTTTTTACTTCCACGTGTTGCATAGTGTCAACCTTCTCCTGCCCAGGTGATGTTATGATTAAATGATCTATGATGTCCACTGCCCTCATGATGGAAAACTCTCTCTCCTTCTCATCTAACACCTCAAGGACAGGACTGGTGATGGGGTGTGATGTGCAGCTGATCCAGGGAGACCAGTGGAGCCAGAAGCCACTCGTCTTTCCTACCATGCAGCCAGAGGGGCACCCATCACCTCCTGGAATATCTACTTGATCAGAACATATTTGCAATGGTAATCACCAGGACACAGCCACTATGCTACGAATATGCTCTGCTCACTTAGATATAACATGAGTGGGAGTGTGATTCGGGCACTGCAGCTATAATGATGCCAATTTATAATATTTCCTCGGTACTCCCAGTCATTTGTAAAGTTCTCAGGGAAAATAATCCACGGTATAAAATACAAGATCTGCACAGAGATATTATTTTGCCTTTAGTAATACGCACTTTGACAGTTTTGGTTTACTGGCAACAGCTTCAGATTCAACATTTTGATTGATAACTTGCCATGTTTTCATCCTCACAAGGTGTAAGAAGACATATAACTCAGCCTTGGCAGCTACAGGTAATCACTCAACAAAACATACCACTAGCCAAGAACAAACAAGGAACACCATGTCAGTGAATCTAATCCATTACAAGAAGCAAGCAGGGAGCTGTTACGCTGAATAGTTTGTACAATAACTTTGGAGCGGTAGAAGTAAGGACTTTTGACTCCCACTGAGAGAGGCACCTGCGATGAAGAACTGAAATTTCCAAGAAATCAGCACACCGCATACACACAGCTCCATCAAAACGAGAGAAATCTTTGATCAGAAGTACAAATTTGGAAAGCAATTCTCAAAGCCCGAGAGAGAGACAGCATAAACCATTACTCATTGAATGAACAAATATTGGACTTGTTCACGCCTAAAAGAGAAGAAAGGGTCCTCATCTTCAAATGAACCTCCTCATCCACAATTTAACAAAGCGCTGACCACTGCAGCACCAGGTGTAACAAACCTATCAGACGGCATTAAGTTAAAACAATGGCTCAGATGTCAATAAGCTTCTTATAGAAATTCGGTCAAATCCAGACTTATTTGGATTACATGGCACTTTGGGAAATCCAGTAGTAGAGGATCATTTTCCTTCCAATCAAGATCAAAGAATCTGATTTTTTTTTCTTCTCTTACACACAAAAAAAGTAAATACATCGGTCTTGTATAAAATTGCTTGACTGCACAAACTTGTAGACAGCCCAGAAGCTTAGTGACTGCGTGTGCCAAGTCAAGCCTGAATAATGATCCTTGTCTGCAGCTCCCAAAGCCGAGAGCACTCAAGAGGCAGCAGAAGCAGCTTATTTCAGAAAAGGGTGCACCTCGTTGTTCAGTAAGAGCCTGCTTTGGCCCTGATCCTATAGTTTAGGAGTTAGAAACTAGGTGATGAGGCACAGCACTAATGAGATCTGAAGACTTATTTCAGTCCCACATCGTGCACAGCTTTCTCGGCCCTCGCTTCCCCTGCTCTGGGTCTAGCAGGGAAAACACTACAGTGCTACACCTTCTGGAAACAAACCAACCCTGCTGCATGCCAACATGGGAACACCTCTGACACTAAACTCAGGGAGACACTCTTTCAGCTGGTGTAAAACAGCAAAATTCTGCTGACTGCAATGGAACTGCCCATATTTTGGGGAGCTGAGCATCTGGCTGAAATGCCTGGACACTCCAGCAGTGGGCACGCACATGTGTAAAGCAGAGGCAAAGTCTTGCATGAGCATAAGCAACAAACATCTTCATTTCCATTTATGTCAGTGGGGGCTACAGAGATTTGGTATGTCTGAAACCAGGCATGTGTTAACGACATGTCCATATATGGATTTAAATGTCTGTCTTTTTTAGGATGCTGTATTGAAATATTGGCCCCTTCTCATAACTGTTAGCACCCAAAAACTCCCTTAGATTGAAAGAAAATATTTCTCTTTTTCTTAATTCTTACAGCAACATAGCATCAAAGGCATCAAATAAATTAGAGTAAAATCAAGCGTTAACAGTGAAAGTTGAGGCTCTAAAATTACATTTGGTAACTAAACAACGTTGATGTAAATAAATGAGCAGACTTGACTGAAAGTAATTCAACCAGCACTCTCTGTGCTTTTGCTGGTCTATAAAGAAGAACGTGTGGATATTGTGATGAAACTCAGCTTGAAGTCATTAGTTTTCCAAACAAAGACATACCCTGATGTTGTTCTGAAAGTTGTAAATTAGGAGATGGAAAGAATTCCAGACTTTCAGATTCCATCACATATTTTTACGGTCAAGAAGAAAGTTTTGTTATCCTCCGCAGAGGGTTGTTGTGTCTTTAGGAACAGCTTTTCTTTTGTTCACCATTGCTGTTTTCCTGTGCTGTGTCATTCAGCCCTGTATGACAGGTCTATATGGCTTGAATAGCTATTAAGATGGCAAGATACTGAGATTAAAAGTAGCCACAAGCTTCACTTCAGGTTGGAAGTCAAGTTCAATCTTTTTTTCTGGTTCATACATTATCAGTAATAGTACAATTCCTTTCAGGTCCAGCACCATGTAAATCCATTACTCATGAATTATGCCTCCTGTGTCATCAGGCCAACCCTATTTCCTTCTTTAGGGTTGTACGAGTGTCACTGGGAGTATTATCTGAAGACAATGAGTTTTTACAGGTGGCTTTGCAAGACATATACAGATAACAGTAGTTTTGATACTGTATAAACCAGGAAAGGTTTTGGGATTTTTGTCAGAGACATGGTGGGTCTGCAGAGCAGAGTAACACACTGCAAGACCTAACTTCCACAGTGTGTAGTGCGCGGCTCTCTGCGGTAAGACTTGTTTATATCATTTCTTTTCAAATAACTGTATTTTAGTCACTGGACTGCCATGGTCTGGAGAACAGGAAACAGGGAAGCAGAGGCTAAAAGCAGGACAAAGGAGGTGTTTCAGTGCCCTCGTATTTTTGCTTGTGCACTGTCAGTGACAGACACTGAGGCCTTCACTCCAGCTGACAGAGCTGTACCAGTGCAAGAGTTTCATGTCAGTGGAATTAAACCAGGGCAACTGTGCTGATAGAGCTGTGGCTGCAGCATTTATAAGGAGAAGGATAAAACTGCTTGTCAGATTTATTCTAGTCTTTACGTGTTGGGATGAGCGCAGTTGTGTTGGTAGAGGTGCATCTGCACAAGGGCCTTAGACCAGAGGAGCTGTGCTGGACGCAGGGAGTTGGCAGTGACAATCACATGGCAGAGAGGCTACAACTGGTCTGCAGAGTGACTGAAAGTAGCGCATCAGAAAAATAGTTGTCAATCTGCACTGACTTTCTGAGCGATGAGCTGTCACCTCCAGGACCAGCTTGTCCTCAGGCTCTGGCAGTGGGAGCAGTGCCACTACAAGTACACATGAGTAGCCCAGAGCTGGTCCCTGGGAAGTCAGTGACAGACTTCTCAGGGATCTTGATGGAAACTGAAGCTGGCACAAAGTGCTGCAAGTCATTTAATGATCTTACAATGACAGCACTCTGAGCAAATCAGTATTAAGGCTGACTTTCATTTTATAAATTGAATCAAAAATTAAATTCCTTTGTCTTGCAGGAAATCTATGCCTTACAAGACACCACAAGAGAAGAAGAAATAACTCAAATGCACCTTATAATCAGCTCCATCTATTCTAGGACCACAACGACTAAAATGCATTCATCACATATTTAGCATGGACTTATTGGCTCATTTCTTGTTATATAATAGTGATCTATTTTAAATGTCTCCTTAGCTGAAAAAAATCTCTGTGCTTGCAGTGCTTAGATCTAGGTAAACTATGGTTAAGCTGCTAATACAATACTCTCAACCCTCACGTAACTCCCAAGGGGAGGAGGACCTGTCGGGGATTGTATAAACCTAAAAGATACTTTGGCTGTTTACAATCAACAGACAGTTTGGCCCTAACTGTTGTAGAGCTCAGGATGGGAGAAAAGAACAGCATGTTCCAGACTAGAAAGCAGGCATGAAGGACATCAGACCCCTCCTTAGTTGTACTTAGATTAAAACAGATGATATTGGGAGTGTCCTAAACACCCGTACTCACTCTGTTGCTGCTAGAAAATCATATGATGTGTCGGGGTGGAATGCTAATTTTAAATCATCTTATGATAGAACATTTTTAGAACAGGATCACGTCTAGTAGGTTTGACACACAAAGACATGAACGCATGGATGGAGGTGCTCAGCACTGTACACCTTTGGGAAATTGTTTACCCATTCTCATCCCTCATGTTCAAAAGGGCCATGGAATTCACTAAGCCTGGTAGTAAAGGTGAATTCATTACCCATCTAGTTCTTCCCTTCGTCATCTTGCAAGTCTGATTTCACTATCAGTAAAAGCCACAAACAACATTTGTCTCACTATTCACTCAGACCTCAGGAAATCAAAATACTTTCCCCAGTGTTAGAAGAAACACTTCTAATATTATTATATTTTTAATGTTATTCTATTTTATATAAGTTGGACCAAACTCCCAATTCTCTAATTTAGAGTTAGCTCTACCCATCTGCTTTCTTCCTGTTCTCACCTCCACTAAGAGTCATTTCATTCATCTTTGTTCCCATGAGCTCCCCTCATACATCCCTGGTTACTCTGTATTCCTTATTTCCTCAGGTCTATTTCTAAGATTACCTAACAGCCACATTGTCAGATGATTCAGGAAACTTCAGTGTTGTGACTTACTAGAAATTGATGAGGGTTAAAATAACTTTTGCTATTAAAAGCACAGCCAAATAGAGAGAACGCTTTTCTTTGGAGGAAATCCATTTGGATGCATTCACTCCTAGAAGACCTAAACAGCTTGATCCAGGACCTGCTAAAAAGAAGCATAATTTCTACTTATAGCAGGATGAAGCAACTTTTCCCTTAGAGATAACATCCAATGTAAGTGATGTAATGTTTTCCACTCTGATCTCTTTAGTGAAGTCCAAATGTAGGAGAAACATACTGCTCATTGAAAAGCTGCATAAAGAACTTCTGCAAAACGGAGAGAAAAATACCAAAGGAAATAGAAATCAGTGTAGTCAGATTATTTCCTGATTTACCTTCACACAACCAGGTTTGAATGAAAAGGTTGGTCTTCAGTATGGGAAGGACAAAACCAGTAACACTTTCCTTTGAATATTAACTGTTAAAAAATCTTCACAAACCAACCCTGAAGACAAAACAACTCCAGCATGAAACAAAGAACAAACAACTAGCTGAAATCCAACGCTAACATTACAAAACATTTATTTTAGTTTATAGCGTGTGCATAGAAATAGAACACAGCACAAGCATCACTGTGAGGCAAAAAGAAGGTTGCACAAAATAGCATTCAAAAATCAGGAAATGCCAGAATTAAGGTTGCCCAGGCAACCTTAATTTTACCCCCTGTGCATATGAATTTTACAGCGCAGTCTTTAAATACACCATAGCATTCCATTTCTCAAATTGTATCACATACAGAAGAAAGCTCCTAACAGCAATACCAACTTGCCTTGTTCTGCAGTTGGTGACATTTGCTACAGGGAGGAGGTGGACTCATTTGCAACCTTTCTTATTTCAATAGTGAATTAATTTCACTAACTTGGGAAGTGAATTTTCAACCATTTTTAAGCTTTGGAAAGTAGAAAATAATTTTCATCCTGGTTTAATGTCTGATACCAACATAAAAAGAATATGTACCTGTGTGGTCAATGTAGACTTCGCTCATAGTTGTAACTTCTTGTTCTGCTGTTCTGAAGAGATGAATTAAAGCAAACACAGAACTTGCTAGCTTTGCTGAATTCTTTTCTCTCACAGGTGAAAACCGGTGCAAGAAATAAACCAGCCCCCGTGAAACAACAGAAAGGAATACCCTTTCCAAAAGGAGCTGTGGGTGTGAGGCCACTACAGACAAATACAATTACAGGAATGGAAGTAAGAAACTTCACAGTAGCTTCAAGAAGCTAAGAAACCCTTATTAATAATGACCTAAATGAGTGCATACACTGCTTCCTCTCCAGCACAGGCTGACGAATAAAGAAACCCAAACAGCTGCCACCTTGAAAACATCTAACACTGATGATAACTATGCATTGTTTCCATCTTGCTTCCCTTCTCAAAAACAAAGATCTTTGGCACTTCTGAAAAGCCAATAAGAAAAACTTATTTATTTTATTAAACTCCACCACACAGCACACTGATCCAGAGAGTATCAGGACAACTTTCCTGAGAAGCAAATGACTGCTTACAGGACCAGATATGGCAAAGACAAATGGCCTGCAGGGCTTCTATTCACCTTGGTAACAGGCATCGTAATTCCCCATGAGGTAAGAGTCTGGCCATTCTCCTGCTGCCCTCAGACAGCAATGGACACACAGTGCTCCAGCCGCAATCAGCTTCAAAACTCCCCCAGTCTGTAGGAATAGATCCAAAGTCAGTCCAGCACAGAACAGAGGCATGTATTTCAGAGCACTGAACCTGCACGGCAGAGGCTTGGCTTCACTCTGCAATCTGCCTGCTCCTCCAAGCAAGCCACCTCCCTTCTGGTCACTCCATGCACCCTGCCAGATTTCCCCTCTCCCTGCTTACACCTTGGGGCAGGTTTCTCCTCCAAGTACTTGTTGGTGTCAATGCACACCATGGTAAAGTCCTGATCTCAGCTGGGGTCTCTAGGTATCCTTGGAATGCAAATAATAAGTAGTAAACTAGCAATGAGAAAAAATAGCAACCAACTTTGATTTGTACAAAATAATCCACGGCTTGGATTGTCACGACTTGTGACAGATTCTTTCCTACTCACATTAAGTTGATGGCAAAATTCCCATAAACCCCAAAAGGATCAGAACAGCTTGTATATATTGAAAGCTTTCGAAAGGCCAAGAGCATCTAGTTTGAATGACATACAATATTTCAGCTCCTCTGGAAATTTCAAGTTCTCATTAAGCGTGTGATGCAGTCAGTCCTGAGTCACAAGTTACATCCATTTCTGAGCACAGAGGATCCTTGGGGACACAGGCACCTCAGAAGCACTGGATGCTTTATGAGAAGTTTCAGTGACGCAGCCAATAATACTTACAACAAAAATAATATTTTCCATTCTCACATACTGCTAAGTTGTAAACTGTTCCTTAGATACCTGGACACAGAGTTTATGAGAAACATATGTAAAATTCTGACAAGCAAACCTTGTTTATACCTTTACACAGAATAACTACTGAAAGGACCAATTTTCAGAAGATGTCTGTTGGGAACTGTCAAGTATGCAGCATGCCAAAGCCATCTTCAAGCCATGCATTTCAGAGGCCACCTGCTTTCCCTGTGCTACATGCCACCCCCTGAAAATTCCTTTGCTTTTCTTCCCAGGACAAATAGCACCCTGATGGTTGACTTCAAATGTCACCAGTAACTCAGTAAGAAATCCCTGAATTTTCATGGTAAAAGGAGGGAAAACTCTCACGTTCAAGAGAACTCCTCATAGGATTACACTGTCTGGTTTAAATCATGAGTGGGTGAGCAATGCATCTGTGAGATGTTTCGCTGGGATGTGATAAAGACCGTTCTCTTGAGCTCAGAGGATGCAAGACCTGATAAGTTGCTCTACATTTTGAGATCAGCCAGAGGACTCTCTCGTGTCCTCCTTGGGGGATTCATAACATTTCTATTTTCACCGCTGCCACCAAAGTAAGGAACAGCCAACCCCGCAAGGACTGTCTGTCCCTAAAACTGCAATTCCTGAACGCCTCATACAAGTGAATCTGTTTTAACCAGCTGTAGGGTTGGTGTTTTGATTTTTTTTTCCTTTTATCCTGTGTGTTTCAACATGACTGCATACGGGAGAATCTCAGTCACAGCTATGGTGACTGCGTACTAATAACATGACTCCATCCCTCTCTTACCACTTCCAAAGAGAGGACAGCACAAATAATTGGGTACTTGCTTTCAATTATTTTCTCCTATCTTTACTTTACCGCCTCATGACGCCCTTTAGTTAACTCGACCTTTATACTTTTCAACGTAGCAAAAGGACTGCATTCAAAATTGTTTTTGTACTTCTTGTAGCAACGCCTCAGTGTGATTAAGCTGTTTTATATGAACTCTAAGATGACAGAAAGCTGGTGAGCCCTGTTTAGATACACATACTCCTCGAAAGTACACCAGACAAATACTCCTTTCAGCTCTGCGCTGTTATGCAGTTTTAATCCCTAGAGCAATAAATTTGGCTCTAATATATCACTCAGTACCTTGACTGATAAAAAATGGATTCACTGTAGATTAGCAGTGCTGTAACGGAATAAGATCTGCTGCTACAGAGTCTGGGTTTACTCAGTAAGTAATCTCCAGCTTCTGAAGTTCAGCAAAATGTGTCCCCTTATCTAAAATTAGACGAAAATGACAGTGAGAGTTTCGTTTCCAGTCTTTACATCTCTCTTTCTTTTAGCTACAGCTTCCTAAAAATTGTGTTACAGACAAAGGCAACCACTTAAGAAGTGCCAGAAAATTTACATTTTGGGCAACGCAGTCACTCTAAAATTATTATCAGAAGAGCAGCTTTGTATTATGCCATTTGAGAGGATCTAATACACTGTCATTTAGTCCTCTGCACCACACAGTATTATCGTCTAGCCCCTACACAAGCGGTCTTGGCATTCTCTGTATTTTTAGAGAAACTATTCCTCATTTTACAAGTTGCATTTATTTATTTATTAGTGTGCAGGTAAGAAATATCCTGAGAAAACAACTGTGGCTCTGAAAGAACAGAGAGCTGTGCAAGTTGGAAGCATTTCTTTGGTTGAAAACAGACAGTATTTTCTGTTACAAGTAGCCCAATATCCCTACTGAATTTAGGATACAATTAGAAGGTCTTGGACATTTGATACATACACTGTGAGGATTTCAGAGGCCCCTTGCAAGCTGAATCTGTCAAACTCAGCAGCTGTAAAGGCAGATACCTAAGGGGGGTGCTGAACAAACTGTGCTCTGAATATCTCCAAATTACAAAACTGAAGCTGACATCAAACTGGAGATTAACTTTATCATATAGACAAAGAGCAAATGACCATGCTTTTAAAATTATGCACAAGTACAAGGGCGAACAAGTAACCTCATCCATCACGCTTGGTCCAAAGGAGAATTCTGAAACCAGAGCTTGGAGAATTTCAGCCCTATTAAAAGATTTTGAAAAACCTTTAGTCTGCCAGCTCTTTAGATGCGAGATGCTCTTCAGTGATTAACAAACACCCTCCAAACACATCACTGATAGAGAGATGTACTTAGGATACAGACACTCACCTACAAGGAAGCAAAGAAAAGAGAGGAGAATCCCAGTGGTCCCGCTAGATAATAACAAGTTATGCACTTGATGGGAAAGGAACGTTCTGTCCTCTCATGTAGGGATAGATGAAGAGGAAGATGTTAAGTAACTACTTTACCATAGGTCAAGGTCTCAAGGAGTTCTGGCTCTTTTAGAGAAGAAAGGCAAGTATGCTCATGGAGGAGTCTGGGCAGCACACTTAAATTAACAGGCAGCGTGAAGGTTTGGTGCTGAAAAACCTGGTTTTCTTGGCTGCCTGGCAGACTCTCATAAGAGTAGCTGTTATTTCTGAAGTATTTCTGTTCTTCTCCCGGATATCTAACAAAGCAGGCTCAGGCTGTTATTATCTGCACCACTATATCAAGTACGAGAGAGCATCTTACTGCTGGAAACGTCCACATCGGCTGCCAAAATTGCCAGATATATTCCCTTTAAGTCTCACTTCCATCAATGCAGACAGCTTTTCTGACCATCACTCTCCCAGAGTCTGTCTGAAGTTGCTACGTGAGTGACAGAGCAGTTACTTCACCTAACACAGCCAGAAGCTTCCTGCCTTCTTGGGGCAACAGGAGGTGGAAGCCTAAAGGTCCCAGATCTACCAGCTTCTCACTGCTTTCTTGGATACAATCCAACCCATTAACTGTCCAGACATCCCTCTGCGGCTCCATCTGGAGCTCTGTGGAAGCCTTTCGCTGTCCTCCTTTACTGCTAACTGAAACAGTATCAAATACTCAAGCAAATTTTGGATCCCAGGCCCTACATTATATTAAAAGAGGCTGCAGTGGGAGAAAGGAGGTCTTGCAGTTAAGCATCAGAAAATTGGATCCATTTCTGTTCCCCCAACACTGTCAAATCCTTGCATTTCATCCACCTCTTCATGCTCCAGCACCATCTGTAAAACAGAGATGCTAATAATCCCTCACGTCTCACAGCTGTTCTATGAATTAACTCACTAGGGCTTAGCAGTGTTTCAGTACCAGTGACAGGAGCTAACAGGACATACACGACATCTTTTCTTTGTCAGGTTATTAATTACCGCGCATATTCTCCAGGTCTTTGCAACTCAGGGTGTGTTAAGGCTGAATGAAAAAAAATGAGAGCAAATAACCCTTCCCTGCCTACACATCATCCATCTCTCACATTCTTGGATTTAACAAAACTCCTAATCAATATATAATTTTGCCCTTGTTTTAATGTGTTGCTATATTACAGGCTACCTATTGCTGAACGTGATCACGTCTCCTCTCAGACTGGTGTTAAACAGTGCTTGTATTTGCAAGATGATGCCAGCCCAAAGCTGCCATCTTTCAGTTGCACTGAATGAGCCTGCATATGTTGAGCGCATGTTTAAATTACATATTTCACCCAGCTTCCTAAAGAGGAGACAGAAAGAGTTTTACATCCATAGCAGATCTTGAAAATTAAAGCAGTCATGGTAGATTTTGCAGAACTTTTTTTTTTCCATGGAATAACCAAAAAACTTTTCATAAAATTTGTTTTAGACTAAACAGAGTTCTCTCTCACTGTCTGGACTGTGCCTCCTTCTGTTGGGTTTTAAGGGACATATTAAACAAATACCTAGATGGGAAGCATCCAAGGAATAGTTAACTGCTAAGAGAAAGGGATTTGGGATGGTTCTCTTCCTCCTGGGTCAGGAATAACTAGAGCTGGGAAGAGAAAGGCTGTTGCCTAATGCAGCGTTTCAGCATTTAAAAACCTGGTATTTTTCCAAAAGAAAAATGGGGCCCTAGCAACTTGGCAGCCTGCTGCTCAGCCACAGATTCCACAGTGCCAGGATGCTCGGCCCCACGGCACAATACACGCCTGGCTGCCCCAGCCCCATGGACCCATCACCAACCCCACAGCAGCTTGCACAGCTGGCTGGCTCTGCAATGGGGATGCTGGAAAAGGTCCAACTTCTGCCACAACTTCAAGCAAAATCAAACCACGTCAGCAAAATACATAGCTCCTTGCAAAGCAGGAAATCCAATTAAATAAATTTATCTTATCAGCATTAATGTAAATCTGACAGCTTGCTATGGTGTGGGGCAAAGTGAGATTTCAAGTGAACTCAAGTAAAATTGGGTTTGTGACCATATGTGGGTTCCTTGCAGATTTTGCAAGAATAACCTTTGCAGTCCGGTTTGAGTCATACTCTGTATCATGGAAATGGTGATTGGAGATTCAAGAAACTGGAAATAAAAAATTAAAAGCATAGAAAGGCCACAGTTAACAAATAACAATGAGATACCTGGTAGGTGTTCACTATTCCTATTTCTATCACCTTGGTCAGGTTGCATCCTGAATCATTGCCCCCTGGGGATGAGCTCCTTCCCCAGCAGAAAATGCTACCTCAGGCACAGGCAATGGAAACTCGGGGTGGAAATAAAATGATTGAAATCAGGAGCTTTAGCATCTCCATCGCAGATGCAGGAGCTACTCCTCTCACCAGACTACCCACAAGGATACCACATTAAATCCCCCACAACACACACAGATAAACAACGCCCAGATGGCACTGGGGAGAGACAGAGAAACCTCACTGTATGCGCACGCTGTAATTTGGGGAAAACGTTCAGATACGAGGGTGCAGAGCTCTGACACATCAGACAGATGTGCATTTGAATGAGCCCACAATATTGCTGCTACACTACTGCTTTTAATCTCTGCTTGAACAGCAATGAAAAAAGGGACCAGGCGACTACAGGAAAGGGAATTTTGGTGGTTGGAACAGACCTGGCTGGCTCAATAAATCACTGCCGTCGCTATTCCTCTCTGCTGCAGAATGATCTAACCTAACTAAAAGCAATGGCAAAATTCCCATTGACTTCATCACTGGAAGGAGAATTACTGAAAACCACAGCACTGGAGGTGTCAGGAACCCTGATGCTAACTAACATTTTAATAAATTACCAAGACCTTGCTGCTTACCTTTTTTAAGGGTGTTAACCCTTTACAACATTGACATTTTAGCCAGTTATGATTCATACCATGAAGAACAAACCGGGGCAGGAAAGGGTCTGAAACACATCATTTAATACTTGCCAGATCTGCATATGTACATTTATGTTCCTCATTACCCTGTTTAGAGAAAACATTTTCCTTTCTTAAAATGTCTCTGCTCTAGGCTGCACGTCTGAGACATAGAGTGAACTGCTCTATCACAGCACCTGATCACCAAGCTAAGCAATAACAGCAACCATGGATGGCAAAAGTCACAGAAAACTGACCTTTTGTTGCTACCACAGCCTTATTTGGTGTGGAAGCTCAAACATGCCATCATTAATGAATCAGACCAGAAGTATTTCTGTCTCTTGGCTTGTTCAGAACAGACAAGCCTACTGCACATTTACGCTGCTTGAGCACCCAGCACAACACCACAGATTCTGCTCGCACGTCCCATCCATGCAGCATGCTTAGGGATGCCAGCTGCCCACCAGGGTAAGCTGTTCTGCACCTAATACACCCTAAAGCTACAGCCAACATCTTGGCTGCCCACGTTAAATTCCTAGTTCACATTCTTGAACAAGTGACTGCAATTGGAAAAGTTGTGTTATCACTCCTTTTCAAAATGCAGCCTTGATTCATATACAAGTCCAAAAGGTACTCTAATATTAGGAACTGTGATTTGAATCTTTTAGCCTAAGCTCCATAAGGCATCTGGTAATAAAACTCTTTTTCATCACAATGAGGTAGAAAAAGCTTTTACGCGTTGCTTACAAATCACAGTAATTAGTGCCTATAAAAGCTGGGTTCCTTTGACTACTCAGTAGGGCTGTTGGGTTGTTCTGTTGGTTTTGTTTTACTGACTAGTGCTGCATAGTGCATTAGTTACTAAAGGCTCATGGCTATACAGCAAACTCACCTGTGCACATACACTTCAGCAGCCTACTGAACAAAGCAATGAGATTTGATGCGTTACCTAAAAGCACTCAGATGTCAACAGTTCTTGTTGGTCTAAAGGAAAGAGGATGGATAACCATAAGGGCTGCAATAGCTAAGGGAATACTCCAGCTAAAGCAGAAACTTCAGAAAGGTCAAAATGTCTCACGTGAAGCTCAACATGAACTGATACTGATGTGCAACCAATGGTACCAGAAGTTGTTCAATGTATTTTAATATCAGATTTTAAGCAACAAAGCGCAACAGCTTGAGAGGTGATTGTAAAAAAAAAAAAAAAAAAAAAGTTTCCAAAACCACAATTTCTTCCTGAAGTACTAAAAAAAATACAAATAATATAAAAAGCAAATATTGCATACATTTCTAGTCCCTCTTTGGGTAAAAGCATCTGCTAAGGAATCCCTTCATTAAAATATAGCACCAAATGTCACTCTAACGCTGTAACGTGATGGAGAGCACAGCAATGACAGCAGAGCAGCAAAGTCCGAGGCAACAGCAAGTGAGGACTTACTCACGTGCAACAGCCACAGGCACAGAAACAAAAGAAAGAAGCTGCTTACCTACAGAAGGCCTCAGGTAGACAGAGATTTACAACAAGATACCCTCACCTCCACTGCCAATCCTTAAATGAGGTCTGGGAAAGGGTGAGTCCTGGCTCCACCCCTTCCAGTCTCTCAGGTGCATTGCGTACACCTGAGCTCCCCTGGGTTGGCCCTGCCTTCCCACCAGGTGCTCATCACTGGTTCAAGCCATGACTTAGCATTTCTGCTACAGTCACGATTACCAAAGTGATCCTGAAGCTTATGTTCCCTTTTTGGAACATGTACCTCAAACCAAAATAGATGGGTCCAATTTTTGGAGGGCTGAGTATCTGTATGGAGACACATGCTTTATTTAAGGTCTGTATCAGGCAGAGCAGCTTTTCTGTTACTTTGATGGGATACAGAGAGAGACGTAAAAGAAAGTGCAGTACATCATGCCACCCTGGCAAAACTCTCACTAAGACCAAGGCACTCCAACCTGCACGCAAAAGTCGTTTCAGGGTAGATGGAACTGTTACCACTACAGCTCTTTAAGAAAACCACCCAAGCCTGTAGGATGGAGCACAATCTTCTGATACTTTAAGCCATGACCAGGTCAATGTTCTCTCTATAGCTCTGGTCACATCAATGTGACAAGTCAACAAGATACAAGGATGTCTCATTTGTGTTGTTTGCTTTTTTTTAATGTAAAATTAAAATGCCTTGAATAAGTATAATTTCTACACAAACTCCTCTGCACGTCATGCAAATAAGCGTATTACTGCTTTCCTACTCCAGACAGCCATTTTTCCAGAGCACAGCGTCCAGTATTTGTCTTAATACTTTCTGTTCACCCCACAAAAGAGGCACCCTCCAAGGGCAAGGTTGGTATCTGCTTTGTTTTTGCATCATGCTGCCGAAACCAGGCCTTTGTGAACAGCTGTGTGAATCCCAAAAAGACACAACACCGAGGAGTGTAACATAATCTGTCCTGTAGATACAAAGAAGTCCTAAAGACCAGTTAAAAAGCTAGAACTATCCAAGTAGGAGGAAGTCTGAATGACACCCAAACCAGCAGCAGAGTACCAGCTTTCCTAGATTCATTTATTTTTCTAGAGCTGGACAGTAAATCAGACAAGGAGGTGTGACTATAGTATAGGGAAGGGAAAAAAAAGAAAAAAAAACACTCACTGAATCTCTGGAAACATATTTTCCACAAAGGAAGTAATAAATACTGGAATCACCTGTAAGATTTTTAAACGCAAATTCACTGTAACATCCAAGTGTCATATGCATTATGTTTTCCAAAAGAAATACAATAAGAACAAAATTACATAAAAGGAAAAAAATCCACTCGTTAATTCTTCACATTTTATGTTAGAGACAAAAATTCCCCCAGATTTACAGGAAAAGAGCATTTTCCTTTTTTGGACATCCTAAATCACGTTCAGCGGGCAGGTTATGGGCATGCAGACCTACTGTGCAAGGTACAGAAGAGCAGAACAATTCTGAACTTTGTTTTACTCCCTGGTTTGCTTAAGGCAAAAATGTCTGGTGCAAGCAGTCACACCTACAGCCCCAGCACGTAAATACTAACCAAAACCAAGAGAAGCTACAGCATGGACTAGCCCCAGCTTCTAAACACCAGGCCTCCCTTCAGGAACCACCAGTGGGCTCCAAGAATTTAAGCTGGTAGCAACAATTAAAAATCTCAGCTTAAAGGCTGTTTTCCAGGTTTTTCTCTAATTGCTTTGTTTTCAAGCAGTGCAGCACACTGTCCTGCACAACCAGCCGCATGTAGCAAAGTCCCGGGGGGACCAAGCTCGGGTGGGCTCATGCACTGGGATCAGAGCACTGAGACGCGTTATCCAAGACAGGAGTTTGACAGCTGCTGAAGGGAAGACAACAAAGGCAAACGTGAAAACAATTTCAATAAAGTTGCAGTAACCCCAGTGTAGATGAGCGCTGCTCACGCTGTCCCACTGCAGAGCTGGGATGCTGTCCCCAGGGCGCCAGAAGTTGTGCTAATCGCTGCCTCTTGCCTTGTCTCCTACCTCTCATTCAGATGAGCTTTATATTTTTAAGTCATCTGTAGTAACTGGGGAAAACACTTCAAATTCACACCCATAGGAGAATTAGCCTCTACTTCCTTGTTAAACTTTCTTTATTTCTGCTCAAGTCTTGCAATCCACAAAAAGAAAATCTAAACAACAGCTTTATCTCACCTAAACTACAATGGAACATGGCAGCAAATCTGTCAGTCTCATAACCCAACTCCACATGTATCTGTCTTTCCTTGCCCTAAACTTCTGCTCGAGCAGCAGGAGTATGGCAGCTGAACCACACACTGGCACATCTGCAATACTAAAGCTCTCCGGAGTAGCTTGATGAAGGGATAAAAGATCCATATCCCTTTGTGAAACAAAGCAAGGGACGTAAATCCCAAACTGTCTCAATGGCTAGCGGCACTTTGCACAGTTTTGTGAATAAATACTGCAAGAGAGGAGGAAGGAACAGTCTGCAAACTGCAGCCTCTGTCCCCTGTGACCAACAAAGAGCTAGAAAATGGACTGCAGCTATGTGGCAAGATGCCACTTCCCCCTATTCACGTTATATCTGTAATATTTTTCAGTGGCAATGGGGGTGAGCTTTTTTCTTTTTTTTTTTCTTTTTTTTTTTTTTAATTTCAGCATTTACCTTTGAAGTAAATCAGTGAGGAAGGGGTGAATTACCATCTATCGCCATTTTGAAGTAATTACTTATCCTTAGGTCTACTGATTTCCAGTAGTGGGCCCAGGACCTCTTTGACTCTCAAAATAAAAAACAAAGAAAATATGCACAAAAAGATCCAGGGAATTAACGCTGCTTTCTTAGCGAGACTCTTGCTCTTCCTTCTATTTCTCATATATACTACTCACGTATTGCAATCACAGAGGCAGCAGTAGATCCAAATATCTTTAAGCCTTTCTACAGTTCCTGAAACTATCCTGTATTCACTGGTGGCATATGTCCCCAAAGGCCTCTTCCTCCCACGCTGCTAAATCTTTACCCTTTGCATATGCTATTTACAGTATCAGTTCCCCACATGCCTCTGCTGCTTCAACTTTTAAACCTAGCCCAGCGTGTCTACATTGCCCTTGCCTTTTAAAATATTTATTATTACAAACGATATAACTGCGGGCTTGTAAATGTAATAATGTGCTGAGCTGCTTCTACCATAAAATGTCTGTTAGAGACAATAACACCAAGAAGGACAAATAGAAGGCTTGTTGCATCAAGGAGGCTATCTGCCCGCACACTACACTGTGGGCTGCCTGGGGAAACTGCTGCAAGCTGCCCCAGACAGAAATACAGGCCCTATACACATCCAGTGCCAAAGGTGCAGATTCCCTGGAATACAAGAAGCCAGCTGGTTTCACTGCTTGGTGCTCCCAGAAGAAGGGCCATATTTGTCTGCAGGTAAAGGTCCTCCCCTTGATTTACTCCAGGTGACCAGAAGCATACAGCACGCTTTAGAAAGACACAAACGTAACTCCGGCCTGTCAGTACTGAAACAAAAATAAGACAAATCTGTATTAAAGTGCATCATTATTCAACAAGTGGAGGCATTTACATGCAGACAAGTTGGAGTGAGAGGGAAGCAGCAACTCCATCAGAGAGCACATCAATCACCGCGGCACGAAGACAGGCGACAGCTCCATTAACTCTGGGACAGACAGCACACGGGTTTGCTTGTTTGTTTTTTAATATGTATCAGCCTTGTTTGGAACTTAAACATTAAGGTAACGATGAATTCACTAGTGATGAATGCAGAATGGTTTATTAGGAGATACCTAACCAACTAGTTGGAGGAGCAGGGCTGAACAAGAAGTTTCCAACAAAACTTACTTCTTATTAAGAAATATTAATTAATTAATATTAAGAAATGTGGCTTTGACTCAGCAAAATAGCCAAATGGAGGACACAACTTGTCCTCCAAAAAAAAAATCTTACTTTTTTTTTGCTCAGAGAATATAAACTAAATTTCATTCACTAAATTTCTATTCTAACTTTCTAGAGAATATTCAAACAAAACTATTCAGTACTTAGTTTTTGTCCAAATTCATAAAATCATCCATTATTCTTTCTTTTTTTTAAGAATACTGAAGAGGTTTTCCTGAAGCCATCAACAAACATGGACACTTTTACTGCTACCACCAAAATGTGCAGGATGAGATGATGAGGAGACCATCGCACCGCTAGGATGCAGAGATAGTGTGAAAATAAGCGTAAGAATTGGTAAGTGAAACAGCCTGAATAGCATGAAATCGGACTGAAATTCTACAAATAAAAGACAGTTGTTGCAGAAAAGCAATGTTTAAGGTTGAAGGTAGCCAGTTCCAGCTTAAACCGTGAGTCCTGGCCTCTGGGCAGGTACAGAGTCTGGAGGAGATGAGGCAGTGCTCTGAAAGCCAAGTACTCCCATAAAACACGAACAAATCATACGAATAGCATCTGGGTTGCAGCTTTTCCAGTGTTTTTTGTGTCTATCAAGCTCGCTTCCAGAAGTGCAAATAAATCATTCATGCACAGAGGTTTTCAAAATGCTGAAGACAGCCTGTAGACTGCGTATAGATGTCTCTGCATAAAAACACACACCAAGCAGGAGGACCTGGTCTGTGAGCACACACTGAGAAGGCAGGAGAAACTGGGGATTTGCCAAATGCATGCAGCTGAGGCTGGACTCTGCCCCAGCATCACTCAGCCCCACTAGCACCTGAACCATGGTGCAGGATCTCACATCCCATATCCACAGGTGTGCAGATAGGGTCAGCCCCCTTGGGCCGGACAGGCTGTTGTGTTGCAGCACAGCCACGCATGGGTCTGTGTGCACAAGGGCGCTTGCTTCAAGAATGAATCAATTTATTTATCTCCCTATGAATAATGCTTATTGACAAAATCACTGGGTTTAAACGGCTACCACAAAATTAAAAGCAACACAAACAAGCTGATGGGCTGAGATGAAAGACATTGTATTTCTTCTGTGAAGGACAAGCATATAATGCAGTCGGTGACCCAGAAAAACATGCTGCAACATCTAGGACTGTTCGTTACAAGTACTGTGAAGTGAACTGAAAGAAGAGAGAGGTTGAGTCTTTGCTTCAGCCAGGGAAGCAGTGAGCCGCAGCGTGAACGCATTTGGAAATAAACACCTATGTGGGAAAATCACTTCTCTGGTTGTCATCAGCTTCAGAGCTAGACAACGTGAAGCTGTCACACACCGTCACCAGCACACCTGCAACATGCACCAGGTGCGACTACTGGGGGCAGAGGTGGGCAGCAACTTTCAGGGAGCACCCAGACTGATGAAACCTCATTGCGGAGCACGGGCATGACACACGTAGGCACTGCCTACAGTTCCTGGAGGGAGAAGAACATACCCGTGCTCTCCGTGGGCCTAACCCTGTTCCCATGCACACTGATGTTAAATCAGAGTAATCGAGTCTCAGCACAGCAGAAGCCAATGCGATCCCTGCCAAGCCCAGCGGCAAACGCAAACATTTACAAACTCGCCCATGGTAGCTTTACAGGGATTTTTAGACTATCAGCTATGCACGTAAATCTCGAGTGCTTACACTCAGATTTTGCAGAAAGCCTAATTGTATCTGCCCCTTATCAGCATGTTTAGAGGGCTGTGAAAACACGCAGGGCATGTCTCATGTCAAGACCACACGTGTTACTAGCACATAAACACCTGGAAAACTCTTCTGCTAGCCAGAAAATAATGCCTAGCAAGGTTCTTTATGGTCACAGGAAGCAAGTGCAGTTTGGGAAAACCTTGAAGTTGCTCTAAATAGTCTGCAGAGGAAAAAGCAGACACTACCTACTTGGGCCGCATCTACAATCTCATGTACTATGCACAGCATCAGACCGCAAACTGATAAACCAACATCAAGTCTGGGAGAAATCAGCTTCATTTCTAGCCTTTGAGTATTTCATTATTTCCTGCAAAACAAAGCTACTGTATGAGACCTATGCAGGAAGCTGAGCTCACTCACAGGTGAAAGTTGCTCAGTCTTGGTCGAGGCCCGCTCCGGCTGCAGCAGAGCTGCATTCCCACCCCCTCCAATCTGTCTCCTCGTCTGCAGGCAGGCGCTCCCTAACCCGGTTGTGTCAGAATGATCCAGGTTGGCTTACTATTTAAAAGCATGGAGGGCTTTCTTTAACCCAGATCATTCTGACTGATTTGGGTTAGAAAAGGACTGCACGTGTGGTTGCGTCTGTAGACACCAACCCCGCAGCAGCAGGGATAGGGCCCAGGCACTCTGGCATGGCTCCGGCTCAAAGCCTTTGAACTTGGCTCAGCTGCAAGCCAAGCAGCACATCTGTCCCCAGCTGTTGATACTGTTTGGGGAAAAATGGCATATGAGGTTGAATTCAGTGTCACAGATGAACCATGTACTGTAAAAAGTATGATTCATGGGAAACACCACTCAGCTTCCATTTCCTTAGTACAAGAAAAAGAGATGCTAGTGCTAACGGCCTTCGTTTTCAAACCAAATTATTCATTTTAGGGTAACTAGGTATGGGTTGTTAATACTACACAGCCATATATAGATAGTGCTTTGCTTACGGAGGAGAAGCTTTGTAGCTCTTTTGGTGTTCTTCCATTTTAAGATTCATCCTTCTGGAGCTGGATCGACTGAAACAAATGCACACTCAGCTCCAGCTCAGGAGGTGACTCAAGCTGTGCCACTGACTGAGAGATGCTATCTCCTATCTGTAGGGTACCAACGAAGTCTAGCTCCTTCTCTCCCCCTGCACTGACCACAGTCTTGCATATCACAGCCCTTTCTGGGCTTCCCAAGCACAGATCACTAAGGGACCCACGCAAATACAATCTGCAAGTCAAAGTGTGAGGGAACCGTTTTGTACCCTTCTTTTGTCTCCCTGCAAATGAAGTCAGACCCATGCCCAGGATTACATTCAAAGTCTGTCGCAAATAGTGAGACTCCAAAAATCTTTTCCTCAAGCTTCTCACCTAGGCACACCTGATACCATCCTGCTCCAGAACTCTCTGCTGTGACTGATGTGTGATCCAGATTGCATCTTCCTGCTGGGTAACCATAAAATGGGTAATGATATTTCCTTGTTTAACAGAAGTTTGGTTAGACTGAATACATTTGGCTTTGTAAGATTCATCCAGATCCAGAGATGAAAGATTATCTTTAGGTGCAAAGTGCTAAGTGATTGTTTTAATTTAAGAATACAGGAACTAGCAATCCAGAATTTGTCTGGGGATATTTTGAAGGATTAGACTTTTCAGATCCATTCATGGCAAAAAAAAAAAAAAAAAAAAGGAAAAAATATTGCTGCGCATGTACTTCAGGATAAAAGCATTTATCTGACATCCAGCCAAAACCATTTTATCTCTGTAAGCAATCCTTAAACACTGCAGAATGCATTCACTGCTTTCATTACCAAATTACTTTTTCAAAGTTCAGCAGGTAATTGAAGTTCCAAATGTCTTAAACTGGTTTGGCAACAATGAAATTTCTTAATGGACTTGCTATCCAAGAACTTCAGAGGAAAAAAAAAAATGGTTGGATACTAAATATATACCCTAAAATAAGATGGATTCAATTTACACAAAGAAGCTGGCTTTTAAAAAGAGAAAACATTTGAAATGAAGAGTAAAACTCTGCCCAGAAGAGGTTCCGTGATGTTCAAGCTTCAGCTCATCTTCAAAACCATAGGGCAAAAAGTCCTGAGAATTTTTCAATGACATTCAGTCAGCCTAAATGTGTTCCTATTGAACTCAAGGGCTGTTAATTTCAATGGAAAACTAATTAGGACAAAGCTGTCCCATATATTTTGTACTCTTAACATATTCTTGTTACAAATGGAGTGCTCAAAAACCTTTTTCCTAGATTAAAAAAAAAAAAAACATTTTGTTGATTACTTTCCCAACTCATTCAGCAGGAGCACTGACAAGAACGAGCCTAAGCCTGTCCCACACCCCAGGTCCTCTGCATCTAACCAGCACCGCGAGGCAGGCAGAGTACAGAGCAGTGCACAGCCTGGCCAGGCAGCTGCCAGC
Source organism: Numida meleagris (assembly GCF_002078875.1). Taxonomy (NCBI): domain Eukaryota; kingdom Metazoa; phylum Chordata; class Aves; order Galliformes; family Numididae; genus Numida; species Numida meleagris. The sequence goes on along the minus strand of NC_034413.1, from coordinate 61,790,691 downwards.
TCCGGAGGTCTAATGAGGACTCTTGCCCTGCCTCCATCAGTAGCTTTCGGCAAAGCATTTTCTGCCTCAGTTCCTCACATTTATGAAGTGGAGATGATGACAGTGTTCTGTGTTAATAACCATTGTATGCGTTGCTTTAAGTGTTATTATTGTATAGTGCTTTTCACCCACAGCCAATTACCCAATTCTCACAGGGAAACTGAGGCATGGAGTGATGCTAATTGCTTAATGTCATCCAGCAGGCCACAGCAGAATTAGGATTCCATCTCCAGAATTTTGCATTATCCACAAAACTTATCTACAACCTCGATACCACAAGGTGAAAATTGGCTGGCTGTTTGTCCAGCACTATCAGACAATAGGACACATGCTTTCTCCTGCTAGTACTGCTATTCATGTCCTATCCTGTTGCTCCTGCAGAGAAAGCACAACGTTAGATTTGTAAAATCACATTATATGGGAAGGCACTGTGATGACAATCACAGGATTATGGTCTCACTGCAGGCTCCAGCAGCAGGAGAAACTGGTGATGATGTGGGCTGCTCACAAGCTAACACGGATTGCTTTAATGACAACAAGAGGAACACAAACAACAGGACCATGGGCTTTGCTTTTCACAGAAGCAGTCTTTTCTTCTAGGATTACTCCAATGCAAAAATCCTCTTTCTGCAATGACTCAGTTATCACAGCAAGGGAATAACCGATATTTAAGAAGAACAAAAAAACCCTGAAGAACCTACACTTCTGACATAGAAAATATGAGATGCATAGAATAGAAAACCTAATAAAAGATGTTAGTCTTTCACATAAGACCCCTTTATCCAAATTATGGTTCCAACTCACAAAAACACAACCATTTCATCTCACAGGCATGCAACACTCATTCTTTTATCATAAGCTTACTGCCAAGGTATTTCCACCACAACAACATTGTCACTTGTAAACACAACACCAAGATGCATACAGCTTTATTGTGAAATGTTGCTGACTGCATGTAGAGCCATTAGAAATACCAACAGAGTTGTCCAGCAAATAAAGCAAACCAGGCCATGCCTAAGAGAGAGCCTCAGAAAAGTTATGGATGCAAAAGCTCAAGAGCTCGTAACAGAAAAGTTGGTGCACCATAATTTACTCTGCATGAGGGCTACACACCAAAAAAAAGAGAAGAGAGCTGAAATATAGGGAAGACTGGTTTGCTACGACTTGGGTCCAGTCAGCATCAGAACAAGCACCCACTGATTTGGGATATTAAAGACAACCAGAGCCTGCCTTTCCCTTTCTTTGCACACAACAGGTGTTCCCTTATAAGCCTCTTATCAAACAGTGGAAATAGGAAAACCCTGCCTGGCCAACACGTGGCGTTTAACAGCTTATAAATTTCTTTAACGACAATAACATCATTTTACAGTCCCTCTCACACTGCAGGACTACAACGCACTTTGCCATCTTAAACAATGAACTGTGACATGTGGGACCCATGTGTAGCTGGACAGGAAAAGCAGGGGATGTAAGAAGGCTTCCCCTAGGCATGCAGGCTGCAGCGTGATGAAGGCAAGCTTGCGTGTTCCCAAACTGCTTTGGCTGCAGCTGAGAGGAACAGGATGCCTGACCACGGTGTCTGCATGTGCTGCTCCTGACACACAGAGACTGCAGATGTTTTACCTTGCCTAAAGCAAGAGAGGTGATGCAAAGTCACCAGAGGTGCTAAGAACAAGCGTCTTCATCTTGAAGCCCTATGGAAGAATCACAAGTACGAATTACCTCTCAGCACTAAAATGCATCAGTTTAGACAGCCAAATTCAGCAGATGCTTATTGACAGACATCAGCATTAGAAAGCATAATTTTAGAATAAAAATGCAGAAAAGCAAGAAATTGATATAGTTATCCCAAAGCATATAGTTAGAGGAGTACAGTTATCCCATATAATATAGTTACCTAGCCAGGATATTAGGAACCAAGGCCTTCCTTCCAAAAATTGCTCGAGTTGAAGGGGATGCTCTTCAGTTGCTCCAACTGCTTCAAAACTGTAAACTTCCAATTTTAACATCAAAAAAAATGCAGTTGCAACATCTAGGTGTTTCTTTGGGGCTCAAGCATATATGTGCCAATGACAGATCCATCAACATCTATGCTGAAGGAACCCTGAAGGCTTCCATCTGAACATCTATTTGCAGAGTCTCTGCAGGACACTGCAGTATGATAAACACCCCCATAACAAGGCCTCAACTTTCAAATTAACATATTTATTCTTGCGTGTGTAGAAGTGTGACACTGAAACAAAAAACCTCCCTGAACATCAATAGCACCTAATTCGAAGCAATACATTACAGCTTTCCCATTTTTTTTCTGGAAGGAAAATAAACTCAAGTTACTTCATCACAATGGAAATACTACGTACAATTACACAATAGAAACATCGAGACAGTTTCAAGAGACTGAATACGAATCTTATATTTACTCCTACATGCTGAATGCCTCCTGTGACAAGATACAGCCAGGGCCAGTGCCCACCAGAGTCCTTCCATAGAATGTTAAAAGAAACCGTGCAAGGATGCATCCAGACTAGATATAAGGAAGCAATGCCACAACAATTTGTGGCTTTCCAAATCAAGGTTGTTCATCGTCATTTGGTGTAACAGAGATATGTTTTTGTAACTCATGTTTTAAGGTCTTACACAGTACCTACATCTGTAAGCCAATGGCAGAATTAAGGGTGAAACTTATATAAACCACTGCATAAACTCTTTGGTCATGCAGGGTTTTAAATCACGTTTTACAGATAGTCAAAATAAAAAACGTAATGGCATTTCATAAAAGGAAACAGCCACAACTCCAAACTCCCACCACTTGAAGGGAAACAGGACAGCCAAGAAACTGTAATATATCAAACAGTTTTGCTCTTCCCAGCAACAGATATGAAAATCCCTCTACCATCAAGACAGCAAAGAAGCAGGACTGAGGAGGAAGAGAATAATTTGTTACTGCCTGATAAGTGATTGATATGCTATCCCTACCAAGCCAGGCAAAGATGGAGCCTCGGAGCCAGATCCATTTGGGAAGCAGCCAGGATTGCAGTGGTGAGATGGCCAGCAGGGACAGTCCTGTGGGCTCAGCACAAAACGCGTGTGCCCAAGACCAGTTCAAATCAGGTCACAAAATCCAATTCATGAAAATAACCTTTTAAAAATAGATTGCTACAGTTGGCTAACTCGGAAACCTAAGTGCTTCGGGCTGCTGTCTGAGCTACTCTTCGCAGGGTGTCCGTGCACCAAAAAGAAAAGTAATGACTGGAAAAGCTTTAATCCAGTTCCTGGAACAGCTCTCATCCTAGAGAAAATACATACATATACTGTAAGGGCAAAAAAAGGAGCCAGGAGAGGAGATCCTTTTAGAAGTCATTAGCTGCAGCTGTTAGCATAGCTGCACAGTAGACCAAAAAAAAAAAAAATGAAGCTTAGTCCTGCTTTGTTCATGTGTGCACTTCCTGAGCCTGCTAGTTAGGCACACCAAATCTGCCCTCTGTGCTGTCCTATTAATGCCAGGATTTTCACTTTAATCTATATAACGTTTCTGTCCTGTCCATTTGAAATTCACCTATTCTGTGTGCACGCAGGGGTCACTGCAGCCCAGGAGCAGGAAAAGAGGGAAAGGGATGATGGATTCCCCCCTGCCCCCTAGTACTCTTGCTCAGTTCAACAAGAGAGGCTCATTTGGATTTGAGACTTTTAGAGCTGGTATGTTTTTCCCTTGATCTTCCAGATATACATGAAAGCTTTTGCTGGGGAGCTGCAGCAAGTGAAACAAATGAGAGCAGTGCTCCAGATTGGAGGGCAATACAGGGGCAACAGCATTTATTGGTGGGCAAGAGAGCTCCCCCAGCAATCCCTGCAGCCCACAGACCCACTATTGCTGCCTGTGCCATACCCTCCACAGCCTCTTTCCCTAAATACAAGAAATATCAAGGTAACTTCCAAAGAGGAAGTTTTCCGTTCTGCTACATATTCCCCTTGGATACGCAATATGACTTTATTTCTTGCCAATCTGAAAATTACTCTTTGGAGTAGTGCTTATTCACATCTCTTTGTAATTCTCATTCATGCCTCACACAGGGAATGTTGCTGCTGCACACAGGTAGTAACTACAATCCAGTTCTGAGTTCCTTGGAAGACCACAGGTATTTATTCCACTCTGAGAAACTCCACATTAAACGAACTGCTCCATTTGGAAAAGCAGCATGTAGCTTCCACATTCGCTAGATGTAGAGCAAGAGGAAAAAGTATAAGGAAAAATGAGACCAAGTAAAGGAAATCGTATACTATGTTTATAGCTCCGTTAAAGTGTGGTGTGTGGAACCAGCCAGGAGGCACCTCCCCATGCCCCCAAGTAACTAACGCACCCATGGGAGACATCCACAGCACAAACCTCAGGGCAGAGCACTTGGATTGGTAGCAAAAGAGAACCTGGCACTCATAAAAGAACAAAAAAAGCAGGATCAGAGCTTTGAATGATTCCTGACAACATTTGCTTCAAGAAGAGATCTCTGTAAAATATGGAATATATTACCAAACCTGGCTGGAAAGCAAAGCATTTTTAGGTAGGTGGAACTTTTTAATAGCATGTCATTAAATCACTCTCTTACATTTTGCATTTAATAGATGTAACTTTCACAGCAGCACACTCATTATGAAAAAAGCACAAGGGACCGTACCAAATAGCAAGCAGAATGGACCCAGCACCCAAGTGCCTCATTTTTTTTTTAAGCATTTGGCTACCAAGGTGATGAGAAACATCATCGGGATGCCTTAACACATTCAATTAGAAATATTCTTACTCTGCTACCAGTCCTCTGGCCCCATCCTCACCTGAGTCTGTCAGCTGAACATAGGTCAGAATTTCCACCTGTGTAAATTACTGCAGCTCCTCTGCTGTCACTGGCATTGGGCCATTTTTTGGACCAGATGTGGGTCTGACCTACGTATACTTAGAAAGTCAGTGTAATAAGCATCTTAAAACCATTTGACCGGCTAGTGTGGACACAGGAAAGGTGTGTTAATCCCATTGCCAGGACTAAGAGCAAACTGTACAACCTGTCTGAAGTAGGTCACCTGCATCCATATATAGGTGCCCGCATGGAGTGGTTTAAGGAGAGCTGAATGTTTGCACATCAAGCTGATGTCACTGTCGCTTTAGCCGTGACTTTTGACAATCCCGAGGCACAAAGGGATTGGTGTGCTTTTCCTGGTCTGTGACCTGGCAACACAATTTAAAGTCAAGCAGAGTTGTCAGGGTGTGCTCCGTGAGCAGAAAGTTGAGTTTACAAAAAAAAAAAGTACACGAAGCTCATATAACTTCAAGAAAAGCACTTACTACACTTTTGTGCCTGATTATCCCTCGTTCACAAATGGGTTTGATAAGACTCCCCTATTCTCCACAAACATTGTCACTATTCAAGTGTTTTGAAATGCTTTACTAAATCCGTTTACTAACTCTGTGCTATTATCTCCGTTGCTACTCGACACCAAGGAGTGGTGAGGATGGCTCAGCCAGGCAGTGTAACTGCTGGTCATCCTGCACTGTTTGACTTCCCAGGTGGAAGATGGGGGAAGCTGTCATTTGACAACCTAAGTGGGAAGTCACCAGCCTCTGGTTTTGAGCTATTGCACGTGACCACCAGAAGACTCAGGCAAAAACACTGCAATGAATCTGAAGCTGAATCAAGAACAGAAACCAATTCCAATCACAGCAACCAGGGCCAAGCTGCCAGTTACACCTCACCACACAGCTTGGTGATGTAGACAAGCAGCTTTGTTTTCCCCTCTTTTTTAAATCTTTCCCCGTGATAAGGACTTGTATGCTGAGAAGCATCGTTACAGAATCTCATTACCACGCAGATCAGTTTTAATTCATCTGAACCTATCTAACCAATCAGTTTTTTCCTCTGCTCAGTTTTGGCACCAGAGGTGTTTTAAACCAGCATTAGCAACTCCCTCCAGCCCCCCCAAACAGTTAAAGACCATTTCTTCAGTAAACTGATAAATAATCTGCAGAAGCACAGAGATAACAGAACAGCGGGAACCTGTAAGAGATAGCTGCCCTATTTCACACCCCGGCTAACTTTCAAGCAGGATTGAGCTGAACTGGAGCAAGCTGCTAACCAGAGGATCACACACCGTGGATCTGAGTCCTTGAAGCTCACAAGATCATTACTATTCACCCGGCAGGCCTGACTGGCTCCTTCGGACTAAATTTATCTGAATCCCTCAGACTGACTCTATTAGCATCACTCCTGAACTCTGCTTCAGCACAGAAAAGCAGAGCAGGAAAGTTAAATTGCTGTGAACGCAGCAGCAGTCAGATCCAAGGAGACCGGCTCTTCATGACATCTTTCTGTGAACAAGAGGCATTAAATGTGAAGCAGGAGGATTTGGGTTCAATGTCTCTGCTTCATAGGCAAATGCCTTATCTCTGCAGCATCAAAGCAAGGCAGGCATTGGGTACAACCACAATTGAGAGACCGAAGTGTGACGATACCAGTCTTAGATAGTGAGGGGAATGTCCTGGTGGAGAAAACCCTGCTGGTTTTCCTGTACTTTGCAGTACCTCGTATGGCTACTTTTCTTATTGTGAGCATGGTACGTGCACAGGCTTGGCCCGTTACCTCCTTTAGCTACGTACACTGCCAGAACCTGATGACATTTTCCTGACGGCAGAAATCCTACCTTTGGCTTTCCATCCTGAGAGCCACATACAGCTCTAATCAAACCACTTATTGTCTCATTTCTGTGATTTCCTTTGGCTTCTGACCTTACCCACACTGACATCACCATTTTCCTTCCACATAGGATGCAAGCTGCAGCTGCTTTCCCAGCAAAGTGCCTTCCAGCTCCACTCCGAAGTGCTCTGCTGGAAAACCTTGTTGCTTTCTTCCACATATTTCAGGCTTCCCTACAGTTTTCTCATTTATCCCCCCCTTACTGCGTTGCTCTCAGCCATTCCCCATGCTCCACATCCAGTGTCAAATTCCCCAATGCCACGGGCTTGTCCTTCAGACACATTTGAAAGCAGAGCAAAGTGAAAGACAATCTTTGGTTAAATGAATTCCCAATCCACTCCACAGCTTCCACCATAAGTACTTCATGGCAGAGACCATCTTTTTGTTCACGTAGCATCCGTTTCAGAAGGAACTAATCAGCAACCGAGACAATAACAGAAATAAACACCAGCAGAGAATCATCATAACATGATGACAATATTATAGGGCCCAAAAGAGATTATCCCTATAGGAAGATTTAGTACATCCCCTTGCAATTCTTCCAGTGGTCTCCTGGCCCTGGAGCCTCAGGAGCTGTGCAGACTGACAGGTTCAGCCTCGAAGGGCCTGCTGAAGCCAACAGCAACCCACTGCAACTGCATCTGGAATTTCCACTAAACCTGTCCTGTGGGAAAAGACAGTAGTAAACAGTGGAAGAGAAACACAGTCCAGACGTTTCCACAGAAAGTAAATCTGCTACCACAGAGTACTGCATATTTCTTGCTAGCTATTATTTTTAACCTCTTGCAGATTTATTTTTACTACAATTTAAATGTATCTGTTACTTGCCATAACATTAGTGTTACGAGACATGGTAAAATACTAAAATATCCCGGGCACTTGATGGTATTTTACAAAACAGGGTGTTAAACCTTGTGAGGACTGTGGATCACTGCAGCAGCCACCAAAGCAATGACCCCATTACAGCTTTACTTCCTCAACCCTCTTAATGAACAATGGAAAAATTACCCAAAATCACGGAATTAGTCCCAGAGCTGTTGTGTTTCTATCTTGCCATTAAATTAGGAGTGAGAAAAAGGAATTACTTACATCCAAAGGGATGATGATCTGTGCTGCTACCAGGCTGTAGGCATGAGCCCTGAGCTCCCAGAGCCCCTAAAGACCTCATGCCAAGAGGACATTTAACATAAAAGCTACCTGGGATTGACACATACCCCAAGAATTTCCATTCCATTTTTTATTAAGCTGTTTAAAATAAGTGAAAGTTTGTCTGAATAAGTGTCTCAGGATTTGGCTGTACAGTATATTCTCTATTAAGTCTAACAAAAGACATTTGAATACATAAATTACGTCATCATTAATCAACTTCTCAATGATGCAAAACTGGTAGTTTACTCACAGCCAGGCAAACTACTGTAGAGTTTCTTTCCATCCTTTTTGAAAAACACTACCACAGAGCTTTGTTTTCAGCTTGGATGCTGTTTGGCACAACAGTTTGATATTTACTTAAAATACCGGTGAAAAACATGCACAGCTAATTTTCCTAAGTGCCATGCCAGCGTCTCTGGGGGCTGTGTGTTTGCCCACCTTCTCATACAGTAATATGATTTGCCCCCAGCTAATAAAGCATCCCTCACGTTAGCTAAGGCAAAGATGTTAGTTAGTGTCCCCCTTCTTCCTTGAATTATATACTCACAGCAAAATGCTAAAGATGATAAAGAGCACTTTAAAAACACATGCATACATATATACATTATATATATATATTTATATTATTTTTAACCATGTGAGATACAAGCCGATAATCCCTGCAGACCTCCTTTTTCTTCCTCATTGCCCCGTGGTTTATCATGTCCAATTAGCCATCTGCCATGCCTGCCCTTCCGTACAAAGCGGCCGCTCTCCTCCCCGCAGCCCAGCAGCAGGCCATTGTCCTGACTGACAGACGAGCAGACACCATTGTCCCCAGCAGCCACCGGCTCCCAACATAGACTGCTGGTCGCAATGAGAGCACCCAGGTACACTCCGGGAGCCAGGAACTACCCCAGCAGAGTCGATATCATCAGGGAGCCTTCAGAAGGCTCCTTTTGCAGTGTATATACTAATTTCAGGTAATAGACCGGCCGAGGCCAACTCCCACTCTTCATATCCCACTGCACCACGACATGCTGCCTTTGCTGCCTTACCCAGCGCTCACCTTTCAAAGGAAGGCTCACAATCCCCATGAGAATGCAACATCTTTGAGAGAAATCTTTCCTTTTAATGATATTTATTTTGAAGATAAAGCATATCTTCTGCCACTTCAGCAGAGCTTATTACACACACACAAAAGAGTTTAAAAAACCTGAAAGCTCAAGTAAGTCTACATGGCTACCATTTACACAACAAGGTTAATTTAATTTCTCTCCCAAACAACATTCACTCTCCCTTTTTCCCAAGGCCACTTCACTTACAGAAATGACCAGAACAGCTGGTCTACCAGTCACTGAGATCTTAAATTGAAGATCATTTCCTCTTATTATTCTCAGCAAGGCACGATGTGACCTTACACTAAAAACTACAGCCTGCCTAATTACGCTAGTTTTGTTCCATCAGTGAAACTGCAGTGCTGGTTCAGATAATTAAGGTTACAAAAAGGGAATTTCATTTTTAGTTTTTGAGACAATTTGTTGCCTTGAAGTGGGAGCATAACAAATTACACCCGTGTACCTCAGTCATTGTACTGTGTAATATTTGAAGAAACAGAAGACAGTCCTAGGTTTTGGTGACAAAGCCACACAATGTTGATAAGATCCCCAGAAAGAAAATTTATTCTAGACAGTAGTTAATGAAAGTGAGCAAACAAAAATGAATATTTCTATTTGAAAGTAGAAACAGAATTAGCTCCTAAGCCTTTGATTAGGAAACAGGAATTATTTAACCTTCAGTTTTTTACATGGTATTTCACACCCCAGCATAGAACATACATAATTTGAATATACCAGTTTTACTCTTAACTGCATCGCTCAAAATATAATAAATGAAAAGTGACCGAAACTGATGCTATTCCTCAGCAGTCACACACATAGATTTTTTTCTCTGCTGTAAATCATTGTAAAAGTTTTCTCCTGAGTTCAAACACTAGGCTCATTCTGAACCAGATCTGAAATACAATACAAAAACGTAAATATTTTGCTGCAGTATTACCCCATCTTCAGCCCAAAACACAGTAAATCCTATTTCAACAAGCTGCAATCCACACCTTGCACAGGTGACTGACTTGAACCTAGATTTATGACTGCTGCTGCAGTGCCAGAGTCAAGTAGTTTTCTGGTTACATCAGTGAAAATTCCCAAACAACTCCTCTAAAGTCCTCTGGATCTGAGTGACCATAATGCAATCTGTCCAAGAAATGAGTGGAAAAAGGAGATCCACAATAATATGACTTCTCTTTTGCAGCCCTCTGCATTCTAGGGTTCTCCATTCAGACAATTCTATTGGACTTCTGTTTGCCTTCTCTCTTCATACCCAGCTTTCTTTTGCAACACATATATCATAATATTCGCTGTTATTCTTGCCAGAGTTGCTAGGCAAAGCTCCCCAAATGGCACAGTCCTTTCAGTTAAACACAGGGCATGTGTGCCATACAAGCCTGTAAAACGGGAGTTGTTTATCCAGAGAAATAATAAAAGCAGAGCAGCAATCCAAATCAAACAAAAGCACAAATACCTCTAAGTTGTTTCACGACTTACTTTAAGTTTCAGTCGTAAAACGTACAGCGCTATGGGTTTATAAGGCCTAATACTCCATAAGCATTTTCTTTGATGCAACTATGAAGTACTTATAAATACCGCTGAGTACGGCACGGCACATGTCACCATGGAGCAATAAAGCAGCTCTACATCCATAACCAAACTTCCTAGGGACCATAAGGTCACAGCAGCTGGAACAACAAAATATTTCATCCTGAGCCTTCCAGAAGCCCAGAACACCTGTCTGGCCACAGGAGTCCCCAGAGTGCTCTTACCATGGAGGGGCGTGCTTGAAGAGGGGGAATCCACCAAAAAAAAAAAAAAAAAAGAAAAAAGAAAAAAGAAAAAAAACACATCAAAGTTTCTCCAAATTCTCAGTCCTTGTGTTTTCCTAGCCCCTTATTGTGCGACTTGATGCAACATGGTGGGGGGGAGAGGAGGCTGCGCAGAGGGGAACAGCAGTAGTTATATTTTCCTCTTTGATGGAAGGACTTTGGGATAACACTTTGCTTCTTTTGGAGCTTTGCCCCAAAGCCAGGTGAAAGCAATGGGCTCTCCCCCACTCAGTAACACCTGCAGGTGCCACATCAAGTCTACCTGCAGCACCTGTGAACTTTATTAGTGTCTGTGCTCCAATCTTGCTTGCCCTCCTTCACCCCGCTTTGGGAATCTAGGGCTGTGAGCCTCAGAATTTCTCAGCTCTGAACAGAAGCTAGGTGTAATGAACCTTTTCCTCTGGAAGCAACGCTGTTCAATAATTAACATCAAACAGAACAAATATCTTCCTGCTGGACTATAACACAACGCACTCTCAGCCACAAGCAGCACATCACAAATGACTATCAGATGACAGCCCTACTACCATGTTCATATACCTGAGCGAGGAGGAAGGAAGGAGAGTGAAGAAACACTCCTCTGAATCCCCGATTTAAATCCCTGATTTAAATTGCCCCCTTCCATGATCAGACAACAGAGATCCTTCCCCTTTTTTCACAAGCCCCCCCAAATCAGCAGATCCTGCCCCATTTGTGATCAGAACCTGCAGGGCCGGGGGGGAAGCTGATAGCCACTCCTGCCAGGACCCATTGATTCACCCGCATCCCCCTTGCCACATCTACATGCAAGGTCCCTGCCAGTTCCTGAGGTAGCAGAGCTGCCCTAGGAGCCCCACGGAGCAGCAGGGCAGAGCAATACAGCCCAACATGGTGACAGGGACTTGGGAGGATCTGCGTCCTCATGAGAAATGACACAACTGTCCTCTTGCCCACATCAGTCGCATGATAAAAAAAGACAATAAGGAAAGAAAGGAACAAACCTCATATTCCTGACAGGGTCAGAGGTCAGGGCCTCCAGAGAGCAGTGTGGATTTTAATTAACAGTATCACCTTCAAGAATATTGGAGCTTTCCAAACGGTGCGTACAACCCGACAGCCCTTCTACACCAGAGCGTCCTTTCTCAACGTGCATCACCGGACCTTATGAATTATAAAGCCTCAAGGTGAGCAAGCCATGCATCACCCAAACACTTCACCTCAATGACAACTAGACTGAATCAATTTATCTGCTCTGTGAGGAGACACTTGATTCCATCAACCTCGAGGAACACTTCTGTGCAGACATCACTTCAAGCACATCTATTGATCACACAGCCTGGCCACTGCCAATCATTTTTAAGTTATTTAGTAGTGGAGTCGCCAGTCACTTGTGCACAAATGAACAATGCTGGAAGTTTAACGGGCTGGTGGAAGGCTGAAAACAAATGGAATAATTCATCGCAGTTAAAGGAGATGGAGCAGTATCAATTTTCAGCTCACCCACAGGAAGTATCAATGATAGATCGGGCATCTTCACATCAGATGTAATCAATGTTATACTTAAGTGCCAGAAAAAATAATTCAGAAAACGGTACCGCTCGCAGATAGGAAATATTGATGATTAACTCTTCCAGTAATCAGTAGTTCGCTAAGTTGTTCTGACAATGACCTCTATAAATCTTTAATATATTGGTAAAGGATTTTCTTATATGCTTGACCTCTGCTTCCAAACCACACTGCAGAAATTGCTGCAGCTTTCCCTCTGTGTCTATGACCAAGGGATATCTGCCCTTTGTACAGATACAAAGAGACCAACTTTATGTTTGAAACAACAGGTATTTGGATTCAGTTCCGTGCAACATAAAAGTCTCAGTCGCATTTCATATAGACAGCTGAGAGCTCTGGAGAACTTGTTCATATTTCATTATCTGTCACCAAAATAGACATAAGAAACTTAATAAGATATACCTAGGCACAGATTTAGTTTCTTACTCAAACACGAGCTCAAACAGAAGCGATAGACTCCTTGCAGAAATTGCTGCCTTGATCCAGCAGCCTCTGTTATCCCAGAAATCAGAGCTGGAGGTTGCAATCCTCATTTCTGCCCTTAAGGTCCCTCTGCGTGGTGAAATGTATCTCATTTACATGGGAGCAATTCTCTAAAAAACAGAATTACTCTTTGCATATACGTGATGGTAAAAATTAGACTAGTCCTTTGCATCTTTAGGGATGCTTAACTGCATTTCAGCATCAACCACACAGGTGTTAAGCCCATGCTTTTCTCAAAGTCATTCCTAGCTCTCACCCATATATGCTCCAGCAAAGGTCTGCCTTTATTTCCATGTGTTAATTCTCTTGGTTTTATGTTCCACATACAGTTCAGAGACCCGCTGTTTCAACTGTTAGAATCACTAATGGACTGCTCTGTCCAGTTTTGGGTGCTGCTGGTGCAGTGCTCCAGCATGGAGCCATTCCCAGCAACAGCCCTGCTGGTCTCAGTGAGCAGCAATTGATCCTCCCAGCTCAGCACAGACTGTCTGCTTGCTAAAAGCCTCCAAGTGAGATAGTAGTCCTTTGGAGTCCATTTTTTTCACTGAGAGTAATGAGTTCATGCTTTGCCATGTAGTAGCAGTGAATTCAGGAAGAGTTTATGCACACTAGTGTATGCTTATGCTGGTGAAGCAGCTACTCTTGAAGCCACATCGGTTCATATTTTATTTGCTGCAAATGTCCAAGGGCATGAAAGACACAATGGTTATGCTTGACAAATCCAGAATACAAGTCAGCACACAAGAAATAAAAGAAAAAAGCTCACACTGAGTGAAAAAGACTACTGAGCTTATGCAAGTCTTTGCAGTTATGACAAACCAGACTCCATCTCCCTCCCAGTCCTTGCTCAGTCACCGATGGGGAAAAGAGGAACAGAAGAGTCAGCGACATCTGTCTGCAGCTTTCCTCTGAAGCCCCACAGCGGCTGATCTCCTGCCACCCAGTGAGACCAACAGCAGCTCCAGCACAGCTTCGAGAGGCAAGCAGTACACAGACAGAGCAGAAAACCAACATTTAAATTTCATGAGCCATGTGCGCTATCATTTGCTTTCTCTCCGTTTCTCAGTGGTGTTGCCTGGTCATTGTAACAGCTGACAATCAAAATGAGTTACCAAGATTTTACCGCGTCACCTTTTGCACACAAAATGCCACATCAGCAGCACAGAAACAAGAATTCTGTGAGCTCCTTCACTGAAGCTTTTCAAGGTAGGTGAGCCAACCAACAGGGATGGTCTATGCATACATGCTTTGGCACAAGGATGTGGCAATCCCTTCCAAACCAGTATTTCTGTGCTTTTGTTTCCTTCAGAAGCATCAAGAGACTGAAGCAGGCAGCAGTGTATTTGTGGTTCTACAGGTGAAATTGCTGGTGAAGAAGGCAGAGTGGAAGGAATGCCTAGTCACGAGTCGCTGTGCTTTTTCCTCGTTTCAGAAATGCTTTTTTCATACAAGCTAGACAGACCTGGCTCTCTCCAAATTCAATTCTGTTAACGTGCTTACGCTGAGGAGGCAGTGTCACGGGGAAAAGAATTAGCTTGGAGGAAGGAGGGGAGAGGGGAGAAAAGGTGGGGAGACCCCTAAGCGGCATGTTTCTAAAAGGAAAATCAGGGCAATTTTGTGTTTGGTTGTTTGTTTTTTTTTAAAATAAGCCTTTAGTTGCCCACAAATGCTGATGTTGTGGAGGCTTGGGAAATGAGCTTGTAACCAGGTGAGCTATCAACAGGCAAACACCCTATGACTTAATGGCTTGTGGATCACAAGATACACACAGCCAGACCTGACTGCAGCTATCCCCTAGATCAAAGGCTTTTCACGTAGATGGGGTGCAGGGAGCTGCTGCAGCCTTCAGGATTTAACTACTTTAAAGTTTTGGTGATTACATAATTGCTTGGGATTTTTTTTGTAACTGGATCTCAAAGCACTCTGCAGCTAATGAGCAGGTAGATGGAAGAAAGCAGCTGAAAAGCAAAGTCTTGACAAACAGCTGTGCCAATAAGTGTCAGTCTTCGTCCCCAAGGGTCAATCCCCTTATGAAACAAGCATTTAATCCTGTACAATTTTTAATTAAAAATCTACCAAGAATCCTGTAATACTTCATCGAGATTCTGATTCTGTCGGGGGAGCGCTGACCACAAGTTGTTTCAGTTGAGATGTTGATCCTGTGTAAATCCATGTTTCAAAGCTAAGGGTGACCACACCACGGGAGAGTGATGCAGCGGGAGCACGTCCCCATCACCCAGAGCATTTAACTACTCGCTGCATCACTAACGAAGGCCCCCTCCCCGCTCCGCCGTAGCCCAGCGACCCTTCTGCTCCACTTCAGCATCTTCTGCAAGCGGAGGGCGGAACGCACTCTCCCATATCCCCGAGACACTTGGCGAGCTCAGCATCCCCGGGGAGCAGCGGGCGAGCGCTGCCCGAGGCTCCCCCGCCCTGGTCGTCCACCCGACGGCGGCAGGAGGGAGCCGTGCCGTGCCGGGCAGACAACTGGCTCCCCGTTCCCGAACCGGCCGGTTCCCAGGTGGTTGTCACTGCTCGGGGCAAAACCCAGCCGGCGCAGCCTCCCTCGGGGCCCCGTTCCGCGGCTCGCCTCGAGCATCCCCGCGGAGCTTTTGTGCGTGCCGGGGGCGGGAGCCCAGCCGGTCCCCTCCCGCCCTGGCCGGCGGTGGGAGGGCAGCCCCGTGCGGCGGCTCCGCAGCAGCAGCAGCAGCATCCTCCCGGGGGCGGGAGAGGGCCCGGGCAAGCCGAGCCGAGGGGTTTGCGGCGGACAAAGCGAAAAGACGGGCGGGGAACCCCCCTCACCTCCCCCCCCCACATGGCTCCATAGCCGCCGGTGCCGGCACCGCCGCCAGCCCCGCATCCCGCGGCAGAGGCAGGGCCCGGCGCTGCCCCGGCCCCTTCCCCACGGCTCCCCTACCTGTTCGGAAGAAAGCATCCACCTCCGAGTCGGGGACAGCGCCTTCCTCCGCCGCCCCTTCGGTGGGATTCATGGCTGGGGGAGAAGAGGCGGCGAGCCCGGCGGCTGGTAATATCCAGTGAGTTAGGGAGGAGGAGAGCCGAGACAGAGAGAAAAAGAGGGAGGGAGGGAAGAGAGGAGGGAGGGAGGGATGGAGGCGCGTTTAGCAGGGAGCCCGGCCGAGCGCCGCCCGGCTCATCCCTTCCGCGCTGCCTGCGGGGCGGCTGCCCCGGGGCTGGGCTGAACTGCGCTGCCCGCGGGCTGCGCTGGGCTGGGCTGCCCGGGGCGGGGTGCCGAGCCCCGCCGCCGCCGCCGGCCCCCTCCCCTCCGCCCGCTATTGTTCCGCTCCGTGCCCCCCCCTCCCGCCGCCGCCGCCGCGCTGCCCCTCGCCGCGCTGCCAGCCCGGCCCGGCCCCCGGCAGCCGCCCCCGCCGCTTTCCTACCGGCGCTTCCTGAGCCGGGCCGGGCGCGGAGCCCGCAGGGGCAGCCTCTCCGCGGGGCGCGGTCGCTCCGCGCGGCAGCGCGCACCGGGCGGGCTGGGGCGGGCACAGGTGCGGGCTGGGACGCCCCAGATGGAGCCTTGTTTTGTTGTTGTTCTTGTTTTTATAGCCTGCCCCTGTGCGCTCCGCAGCCATATGTCTGTGCATCATGCTGCCATGTCTCCCCTCGGATGAATAACCGCGGGGTACGGCATTAGGCTGTCAGCTGGGCAGGTAGTCGGGGACTGAAAGTAATCGCTAGGGTGTCTATAGGAAAACCTCTCCCTTCTCCTCCCCCCCGCCTCCCCCCCCCCACTTACTCTTTACGGGCTGCAGGGCACAATGGGTTTGGAAACGATCGGTAAAACTGCGTGTTGTTGCAGGTACATCTCCGTGTTTTACTCTTTACGGGCCCAAGGGGCTGTAGGGTAGAGAGCAGAGCAGGAGTTTGAAAAAGCAAGATCCTGCACCCAGCTGGGACATTGATTCGGCTATTTAAAAGATTTTATTTCTCTGCTGTTTCTCCAGTATTTGTGATTTGGGACAACAATTGTTGTCTCAGAAGGAGCGCTATGAGGAATGCCCGCTTGCACTCTGTTAGCAGCTGTGTTAAATATTATTCCCTAAGCCCAGCTATCAAGATTTCAAGCACAGACAAGCACAGATAGACAGAAAGACAGGTATTTGCCATTTGGGCACTTCCCTTTCTTCTCCTGTTCACCTATTTGAAGTCTCACCGGCTCCTCATTCCTCTGCAATCACGTAACAGCACCAAAGCCTGCAGCCTGCTTAGGGAGCAGTGCTGCTGTTCCACCTATTCAAAGCACCACTGTAAAGCAGAGGGTTACTTGCACACCCCACAGGTCATCTGTTACCTCTGCCACAAGGAAGAAGCAGCAGCTGTTGGAGCTGGCACCCCTTGGGATGTATTCCACTTGAATAACCCATCTTTGCTGCAAAACAGTGTCCTCCATCTGAAGACAAAGAGTCCCTTAGCCAGCAGGTCCCAATGTCCCCCGACCCCTCCCATCCCCATAAGGATGTTGCCCAGTGGCCACTCCTTTGTCACCAATGTTTAAGAGACTCTGTAGGTGCATGAGAGGAAGCAAGCTGTACACAAGGACAAATCATCTCTGGGTCAGCCCAGAGGGACTGGCTGGAACACAGCAGAAAAGCTGAGCATCAGGATGGTGTGTCTCAGGAAAAAAAAAATACTCCTAACAGGAGAAATCTCAGAACCAACTGTCTGTGAGTGACACTGCTTGGATCAGATCTCCCCCTGTCTGTAGGTTAGCAGCTGAGGCTGGCAGAGTATCCCAGAGTATTTCAGACAACATAGGAACATGGGTTACCTTCATCTCAATCTCTTCCCGATAGAGGTTAGCAGAAGGCTGGGTTTGGATGCATGCCCACTGATTGATGTATTGTAATGATAAAAGGGCCAAAACTTTCCTGAGAGAAACAAGCATTGAAATGGCATTGACCAGGCAGGCTGAGCACAGGCCTCTCAGTCACACCTTCTCTGACCTTACTCTTTACTCCTGGAATTGAAACAGAACTGAAAAGCGGATTGTACCGCAGGCCTGGGGGATGCAAAAACAGGAGCAAGCACCCTATAGTGATCTAGCATTTAGTTGCCTTCTGGTTGCTTTATTCCTCCCCTGACCTACTGCCCATTTCCCAAGCCTAACTCCAGCTGTTTTTAAGTGTAGCCATTTACTTTTTTACGCTTACAGATAAAAAGGGTCATTTCCCACCTAGCTGCAGGAAACATCAAGACAGTTCATTTTTCCAGCACCAGATTTCTACTGTGAGCGCTCACCCTTTCTTCCACACCGCACCACAATGCAGAAAACCCTTATCTCAAGGTCTAAACACACACAGTCATTTCAAGTCCCATGTCACGACCCCATCTCCAAATATTCACAACACGTGGCCCTCAAGCCTCGTCCCCAAACTCTTAATACAGATGGATGCGTAAGTGTAAGCTACAGCCTTGGTAGCTGGAAGGAGCTGTTTGGTACGATGTGGTGGGGTTTAGAGTCAAGGCATTCCTCCTCCAGGAGCGTCAGTAGCAGCTAGACAGGAGTTCCCCAAAGCAGGGAAGGTTTGGCATCATCCAGCAATGGGAATTAGTGATATAAATGACAGAGAAATTTATATTCCCCTTTCATTATGAACCATGCAGGCGTGACCTGTAATATCAATTGAAGAAATCACATAGGCTACACAAAACATCCTTGTCTGCATAACCCACAACCAAATGTATTAGAAAATGCTGAGGGACAGAGAGGATTCATTTAATTGACCTGCCATCCTGATAACTACACAGATTCCTTGTTAATGATTACACCAGTTAAAGCACTTAAAGTTAACCATACAAAATACAGATAGTTTCTGCAAACAAATTATTTTTTCTTTATAGGATAACTTAATTAGAACAAGAATGGTCCCAGATCTCTCACATGCTTTGAAACAAATGGGAATTTCCACTTTTTAAAGAATAAAGGCTTGGAGCCCTTGGGTTTTTTTGCATCTAGTTTCACTGATCAGGACCTAGCCATACACTTTTTGTTGCCATCTCTGCTGTGTTAGGCACAGCATGTTTGTACCTCTATGCTTGCAGCTCCACTGGCCAGGAAAGCCCTGCACTATATATCCACTGTTTTCAGGGCATTATCATTGAAGCACCAGTGCTGCAGCCACATTTTGTGCACACCTTTCGTAGCACATGGCAATGCAGCATGGGGAGCACACATATCAGTAAGCTTCGGTCCAAACCCAGACAGCAAGTGAGCAACTATTTTCATTAACGCTATGAGCAGAGCAGGGTTGTCACCATAAAATATTATCACCAACTAAGAGCCACCATGGCTTCAGTTCAAGTCTCAGCAGCAAGTTCATGATTTTTGTTATTCAAAGGAGACCTGTTAAATATGGAATGAAATTCTTTCTGCAAAGTATATCTAAAAAGTCAATTATAATGCTGAAGGCACCTCCAGTTTCCTTGCAATATGAAACACACACAAAAAACACATACCCTGTAGAGTTACATAAGCCAAAATTTACTACTTTCATTAACAGAGACTGCTTTAATCTTTCGCATAGATCTGCTTGAGAAAGAAATATCTCAATCCACACTGAACAACAAGTCTGCTAGGTAAGAATGTTTTTATTTGTGATAACCCTTGAAGATGCTCCAATAGCAGAAATTGTCCCAAAGGCATTTGAGTCCTCTACTACAGTTACGTTTTGGACAGGACAACTATAGGTGGCACCTAGGATAAAACATGTTTAGCTAGACCTCACAAGCTCATGAACTGTAGGATAAGAGGAGGGGGAAGTATTTGAGCAAGAAATCAACAGAATTCATTTTTCCAAGACATCAGATCCAAGAGCGAAGAAATATGTTTGAAGGCTGTAGGACAGCTGCACTGCTGGGAGCAGCAGCACCAAGAGAAAGCACAAGTAGTGTGGGTGTCCCATGCGAAGGATCAGCCAAATACTGCTACACACAGTACACATTCTTGTTCCAGAGGTCTTGTTCAAAAAGAGACGGGAGAAAAAACCATCCTGCCAGGTTCAGCAGACAAGCTGCAGTCTGCAAGATGCTGCAGAGACCATTAGTTGTGCAGAAAGTCCTTCCCTTCCAGTGTCCCAGCACTGTATAAATACAAAGTGTTAATGGGCAGGATCAAAGAGAAACCTGAACAGCAGAGTAGGAAAATGTAAGTCTTAAAAGCACCTAAGGCCACCTCATTAATAAGTTATTTGCAGCTACATACTGGAGTATTTGAGAAAAAATTTCTCACACCCAGAGACCTGTTCAGCCCTACGTTTCAGTATTAGAGTTGAAATTACTATGCTCCTAAATTGGGCTGAGTCTGCGGTTGGGGGGAAGTTTCCATTCATATTCCAGCCTACCTGGAATGCTGCGAGGGAAAATCCACAAGTGCCCAGAAGCTCTGTGAGCAGAGAAGCCTTTAGGGCAGCACGGAGGATCAGGAGGCATGCTTTGTATGTTTAGGCTCAAACACCCACGTATGTGCCAAAGATTATTTCTGTGCAGTAGCTAGAGTGTGCACACTGAGGCTGGCTTTGCAGCACCCACGGACACATTTACACATGTCAGTTAGCTCGACCCTTTGCTCAGATGTGGAACAGCTGTATGAGCAGGAATAGAGCAAGCCCTAATCCCACGCCAAAGCACTTGTCCCAGCATCATCCCTGCTATTGTTATCCTCCAAAGCAGAAGTGGGAACACCTATGCAGTTGCCACCTAATCTCCTGCTTCCAGACATCAGCTCCAATTTCCCTGAACATGGACAGAAAGCTGAACATTAATCACTCCTCTCCAGAAACACTACCCCATCTAGAACAGTGATGGCAATTAGCAAGATAATTTTAGAACTGTATAGTGGCTTTACCGCTGTGGCAGTGCAAAGGTTTGCTGGCATTAGCGGACAAACAAACGTGCTTCTTCCATAAAAAACACAAAAGTGCACCTGCCTCTCAGCAGAACAACTGATGTGTCTGAGAAGCGCGCAGGTCTGAGTTTCCAGATATGAATCTGGAAAGAGTTGGTAGTGATTGAAAACCCTTTTTCCCCCCCAGTAGCTGTTTTGTTACAGTTGTTGAATGAATTGCTAGTTTTTATTAACTACTGAAAAAAAAAATTACAAGGTGGTATCCCTCAGCCATTTGCTACAGAAGGACAGACAAGAGAAGCTTGCACTGGCCAGGTCTATGCTCTGTTTTTGTGTACAGGAAGAACTTCAGTCTTAAGCACTGTTAAGCCGATACATTTTGTTCTAACTAAATTTCCTGCAAACTTTTAATCACAACTTTGCAGTTTGGCCAGATTCTTAACGATACCGATAAGTATTTACCAGGAGCTTCTAAACTCCCTGCAACCTCCCAGGGAAGCTCTGCACATTGCAGAAAGAGTTACAGAGCTAGACCAGAAAAAGGAAGTATTAAATATTGCAGTGTTTTAGGGAACATTTTAAATGCACGTAGCAGCTATTCAGAAAACCAATTTTAAGGTGAAGCATGCATTAAAATTAAACAGTGACTACTTCTTTATTACCACAAGCATTCATTTCAGTGCATTTGTAGGATACTAATTTCACACATGGCTGGACATAAATACTAACCTGTTTTCCATTTCACCAGTACAAATTAGTGTGAGAAAGAGAAGTTTCTCCCTGTTGTTGTGCGTGCAAAAACTTCAACAATGTGAGCTCAGTTTAGCTTCTGTTAAACGTTAGAAAATAAATGACTGAGTCTGAGATTGGATCTATAATTTTGTTACAGTATTTAAGATTTGGATTCTCATAGAGAGCCCTGATAAACCTACACTTCATCGGCTGAAACACTAAAAGCATCCTTACATCAAGTGATTTATGCCTTTTCATTGAATCAGGTGGTGTCATCACTAACATCCCATCAAAATCCCCTGGACTAGCTTACTACAAACTGCACTATAAAGTCCTCATACGTCTTGCCAGCAATCTGTGTGGACCCTCTGTCAGGAGGCTGTTCAGCCCTGTACACTGTCTATAGCCCTGAACAATGATGTGTGATGCTCCCAACACCAGACCGCACCCAGTGACAGGAATGCCTTCTCCTGAAGCACACAAATGATTAAGGTTACTAATCAAATGAGAGCTTGCCTTGCTTTGTGTTCTTTTTTTAAAAAAAAAAAAATGGACATCACAGTATTGGTAATGTCTTAAATTTAGATAAGTCTTATCTGCAGAGGCTTGCATGAGTGACTGTCACAAGATATCCCTCAGTCATAACATTTTTTTTTTTTTTTTGAAAACAGAATTAATGTTACTGAAGGCTGCAATCAGTAAATTACTGAGGCCCGCTCTGATGCACTGGACTTATTTAGTGACTTTTTACACCCACTCCTCCAAGCACCCGCTTGTTTTTTTTTTTCCCCCACTCAGTCTCACAGGCAGTCATAACTCTTCCTGACACCAGGAGCAGGGGTCAGTTATTCAGTGTCTCCCTGCTTTCTAATAACTACTTTTCTGCAGTCTTTAGGAGTTCTGCTTAGCAAGACTCTTTTCTGCCACTTTCCCCAAATCTCTCTGCAGCATGGCTTAGATCTACGCCTGGAGAGCTTCCAGATGTTTTCCTTCATTTAGCTGTCCCTTTGGCTTCTGCTTTTTTGCCCATTAGCAGGTCTCCTTTCCCTGCTGCCTATAAACAGAAGGTCACGAGGATGTGGAGCAGCTCCAGCTTCTTCCCATACTGCTTGCCACCAGGCAAGTGTGAAGGAGGGAAGGTGTGTGGATACCAGGAGTGCAAAAGAAGAGCATGCAATTGTGATCAAAGACTAATTAGCAAGTAAAATGGAAGATTTGCCCAATCAGACAGATCCTCGTGCTTCCCAGACTCCCTGGGCTGAGGCCCAGCCTCCCACCCCATTCACAACAATCATACACCCACGCTTCGCTGCTTCTCACACAGCTCAGAGCCCGGCTCAGCTCTGGACCCCAAACATAGGTCTCTGCTGCCACCACATCTTGCCTGGGGTATCCAACACTTACCATGCATTAGAAGTCAAGGATGGATCTCCATGATTCACAGAGAGGCCTAGGCAGGCAGAGAGGAATGATGAATGCTTATGCTATACTGGCAGTTCCAGATGAGCTTTGTTCCGGTTCTGCCAGCTACAGATACAAGAGTTTTTCACCTTAGAAGAGATGCTTCAGTGGCAGAAGATTCAAGGAGGGACCTCATTACCCCAAAGAGGCCCCAAATCCTCTGTATAATTTGGAGTTTCCATCTAAATCACCACTTTGTATTTTCAGTTCCAGTATCAATGGGACTAAGAGTCAGACAGAAGTGCAGCTCTGGTGTTCTTAGATTTAGGAGATAAAGCAAGGATCCTCATCGGAAGTCCCAGATGACACTACTTCAAAGAAGGTGCAAGGCAGTATCTGAAGGTATTACTTTCAAAGCAGCACTGTTCCTAGCCACGGTGGCACTTCCTCCAAGAGAGAGGTCAGTTACATGACAAAAGATGCTGCTTTCTGCAGTAGAAGAGCTGCCCTCAGAGTAGGTATTTCTGCAGCCCAGCCTGCCAGACTGATTGAAGCTGGTATCAAAATTACCTCCAGGAAAGCCAAGCTATAAATTCTTAAGGACCACACAAGATTCTGAGTATCTTTGAAAATATAATGCCTCACAGCTGCTGGAGCTGGAGTACTCCATTCCTTCAAAGGGTAAGCCTTCAGTGGTCATCTGGATCTATTTAGAAACACTGATATCTGCTGAAAAGGAAGCTCTGTATCACTATGGCTGATATCACGAATCTAGCAGCTTCAACCACTGTACAAAAAGTACCAACCATCTTCCTTTCTTTGACTATGTAACGTCAGCTCTTCCCTGTACTCTGGTGAACATCTGGAAGAGACCAGATCTGCACTAGGCTGTTCTAACAAACTCTATTTCACAGGCATCTCTAGACAGCTCATGATCCAGAGGTGCTAAGAGCCCAAGCTAGAGGCCATGGGCCACCTGGCTACCAAGATCCAGCATCTTTGGACCAATTCTCAGTGCTCCTGGAAGAAGATGTGCTTTAGCCTGCCAAAAGACAGCAGACACACTGTATAATGCATACAGGCATTTACAAAGACCTTCATATGCATTATTCTCTCAGTGATTAGATGAGGCATAACTTGTTTCATTGGGACTTGATTTCTTGAGTAGAGCTGTCTGGGCAGCGGTAGGGAGCTGAGGATACCAAACAAATAACCAGAAAGAGAAAGCTGAGGAAGCTCTGTTGTTTCAGTGCAAGGTAAAATTGGGCTAATATCAGTTTTTAACATCTAATAAATTTGCAGTAACACAAGGCTTTGGCAAGAGTGACTGAAGCAGTTCTGCCAGAAGTAGGGAGAAAGAATTCAGAATGTGCTGCTTTCAAAACTTGACATTTTGACCCTCTATCTGAAAATGGTATTATTTTGCTTCAAATAGAGATTATTTTTTTTTAAATAGATGGTTGTTAAAGACAAGCCAAGCATCCTGAAAGTGAAACAAATACAGAGTGCTTGTCCAGTTGCGGCTACTGGAAATACTCTAAACCTGTGTCCATGCAGCATGCACTCAGCAATATTCACCCTGGTACACCAGCAAAGAAAACTACTTTTAGCCCAGTGCCAAAACCAGAACAACAAATATATATAATGTAGAAACAAATACTGGGAGTAAGGAATCTTAGTTTCATTTCCAAGGTTTCTTTGTGCTATGAATTATGACCTTTCAGAGAACAATTACCCCACTAAATAATAATTAACCTATCTGCAACAGGGCGGTAGTATATTCTTACCTACAGGGAAAGGCTAAATTCATTAGGGTTTGGTGATATATATTTAGTTCTACAGCTTAATGACACACTGCTTCAGGGTGAATTTTGCCCCTGTGAGGAGTCTTGGCTAATCCTTTGCACAGAGGTGAATTCCACATTCATATTTATGAAGAGTCAAAGCTACAACAAAGTATTTTGGTGCCCAAGAGGCACCCACTCCCCTTCCAGCTTCTGGTTACTGCTCCCAGCCAGCACTGCAGGTACTGCCTCTGGGACATGGTCACATTTGTCCCCATTTGATCATAGAAGTGACACCCAAAAAGCAGCCAGACCTGCTCCAAGCCTAACGTTCTGCAAGTGCTAAATAATACCTGATGGTGAGTCTCTGCAGGGCAAAGCTTTGATCTCAAAGATAAATATCATCATCCATTATAAAATGGAATGGCACAACATCATAAATGAATTTAAGATTCAAACGTTGATACTGTAAACATACATGGTTTTCCTAGGCAACAGAGGTAAACATTCCAGTCATTATCATTCATGCAGTCAAATAGCATTCAAAATCCATGAATTCATATTTATTTCTATTTTAATCCTTTCATTTTAGTCTCTTACCAAGGCCAACCTTCCTGCTCTCTTTAATACAGGCATATATACAGAAACTTCAGTGTTGATTCTTCTCCAGTCAGTGTAAAGGATAGTTTCATACATACTTTTTTTTTTTTCTTATGCAAGGGAACCCAGTTATAACTGATTTTGGCAACGAAGACAAGAGTTTCTACTAAGCATTTTTCCCAATGGCTGTTATTTTCTCTAAGTTACTAAAGAGGTTCTCTATTATGATCAGCACAACTCATTATCCGTTTAGATCATGAAACTAGTATTAATCCTAGGGAGTTTAGTCAGGAGCAATTTCTCTTACTTGAATTAAATGCAACATTTGTTGCATTTTAGTGGCTTCAGGAAGATGCATTGTGGAGAAATTCAGTCCTCCACCCAATATTAATGTGCTCCAGGTTCTCACTGCCTTCTTCTGCATTAGTTATTAGACCTTGTACTACTCAAGACAGCATCAAGTCTTTTCATTTGAGAAGCTGCAGTTAATTCAGAATTCATCAGTGCACGTGAGCTACTGGTTTTTTCTCCCCCCAATGCATTTTCACAATTTTCATGTGTTTATCATCCAATTTCATTAAATCCTTTCAGATATCCTCCCAGTCCTCTATGGCTTCTTGCTTAGTTTGTTTCACCACCTCATCATTCAGTTCATCTTCTAAGTCATTATGAAGTGTATTGAAAGGTATCTACACTACAAAGTGCTTATTCTTAATACTGCATCACAGCAAAAGCCTATCCATTTAGCAGTGAAAGAAACAAAACTCCAGAAGCATTAGAAAAAACAAAAATACTCCAACACAGCTCCCTGAAGGAAAGGAAAGCTAGTTGGCTTTTCAACCTTGCCAGGGGCACTAAGCTTTTTTTTTTTTTCTCCTCCTCAGGCTCATAACACTTTCTGTGGTTTATGGTATGCTAACAAAACAGCACGCACTTAAAATAGAGCTTGATGCTTCCAAACCTTCCGGTGCGTGGGAGCTGAATTCCCTACTGCATCAGCATTGCCTGTGCTTGCTTCAGTCCTCATTGGACCTGGGAAGAGAAGCACAATGCTGACACTGTGTGCTTACAACTCTTCCTCCCTGCTGGGAGCTCCTGCCATCTTCTGCAAGCCTAGGTGAGGAAACAAGTGAGAAGGAAGAGAGGAGGGAAGGGAACCATCACCATGCTGGAACTACACCAAGAGCTCAGCAGAGTTAGGCACTCCAGTCTCATTACAACTTCGTAGAAGTGCCAAAGCCCCTGAAAACCACTTTTAAAAAATCCCTAAAGAAATGATTGTATCTGCTGCACCTTGTTAAGGCCTGGAGCTGCCTCCTTGCTATGCTGCAATTCTGTCTGTAGCAGTGTGGGTGGACATTTTTAGACACTAACATCAGGCAGAGCAGCTACTGACTCAGATCTGCTGTGAACTTTCTGCTAACAGGAGTCAACTCCACAGTCTCCCTCTGGGGAAAAAAAAAAAAAAGGGTTGTCTGCAGCCTCCAAGGAACTTATGCACAAAATGGTTTCAGAAACCTCCAGCTGAGGCTGCTCAACAGACATAGCACTCTGGCCACCATCCCTAAACACACAGGCACACGTGCCTTCAGAGCCCCAGTAGAAGTTGCATAGAAATCAACAGAAAGACAGATGAAGCTCCGGGGCAGTCAACTCCTCACTCATTTTGGAAATAGCCTCAGCTACAGCAAAACTGCCACTGGCTTTCTTCCAGATTTCAAGCAGAGAAGAACTGCAGGATATGACTCTTATTTGCAGATTCTGATTCTTTAGAGCAAAACTTTGTTTCCCTGTGTTTGGCAATTTTCTACCTACATTTTAGAAGCCCCATTTTCCTACTTTCTTCTCTACTATCTTAATAAAAGACAAAAATATCTAAACTAAAAGAGCAGGTGGGGTTTGATCAAACACAACAGTGCCACAGCTGTCAGCAGGCAAGGCAGGTTTGGTGACCCTGAAGGTCTCTTCCAGTCTGTGCTCTTCTACGCCTTCCAGATACACTGACCACAGTACAGTGTGGTTAGGGTCACTGTGCTGAAAATGAACATAAAAGGTTGGAGTTCTTTGCCCTAAAGGTATTCTGCCATGTATATGATTTCAAATAGAACCTTACCTTCATATTTAAAGCCTTTGGATGATTTTTATGTGTTAAGAGTGACTGCATGTATTCATGAACACAAGTTCTTACACATGCACTGCAGACTCTGGTTCTTGTAACAGTTCTGCTCTGGATTTGTAAAATGACCACAGGCTATTCACAGATTTGTGTCTCTTTTGTACTTCAGAGAAATGGTTATAGTGATACTTATTTGCCTCAAAGGAACAGCAAAGATTCCTTGTTACGGTTTATAAAGAGTTCTGAGATGCTCAAAGATTGGTATGGAGGAGAGGAGAGTTAGCTGCTTCATAGATTACAAACTTTCTAGTCACCTTCTAGGTTAAAAATACCTAGAATTTTCAGTCCTTTTGAGTTTACACAGAAATAGACACGACAAGGCAGGAATTGGGTTTTCTTTGCTGAAATGTATCTGAACACCAATTAGCATATAAGCATTTATTAGCAACTACCACTCTTTGGAGATCTGCAAACAAACCTCAGTACAATCTTAAACGCTACAGCATGGACTGTATGCATTCATGTCATCTTTTTGCATATTACTGTAACACTAATTACTTCAAGACTTTATGATGTAATTATAATAACGTTATGGAGACAAAACAATGTTTCCATGGTTGTATTGCCAGGATGTTGTAATACCAGAATGAGACAAGTTAGGGCTCAGGTATGGAGGCAATGATGGATTGTGAACTGAGAGGACACTGCTGTGAATTGTTGACAGGTGACCCTAAGCAAGAAAATGGAAGTGACACCAATATGATGGCATGATAGCCAAATTAAACAAAACAAAATCAGTGATATTCTATTTAAATTATGTCAGGGATGAGAGCCATTTATGCAGTTGTGATTTGGCTTTTTAAACGAGTCAGGTACAATAAATGACAGTGTTTGGACAGTTCTATCATGAACTGAGCCACGAGCCTGTTCTTTTTCCTCTAATCACCTTCCAAAGAGATTACGAAGTGCATTTCTCATAAGGAGAGTGATTTCATAAAGACAGAACTCTGGAGATCAACATTTCTTCGTTGTCAGTGACCACCAGAGAAAAGCACTATTCCTACATTTTTAGCCTGGAATGTCTCACATTTACAGTACTAGAGCCTGCACTAGGATCAGAACCTTACCTTGCCATGCACTTTCTAGACCATAAGTGCACACAAAGCCTGGTTTGGAAGCTTGCAGCTCAAACAGCAGAATTCCCTGGGAAGTTTTAATCTCAGTATTACATTTTAAGGAAAAAAATACACATCCAAAATTCAAAAGCTCCTATAAGAGATTCCAAATTTGCCTATTTTCCTTTCAGTTTTAGGGACGAAAAATTCAAATTAATTCCTTTGGTTAGAAAATGACCTGAGGAATACATTCTCCTTCCATTTAAGATCTAGTCTCTCAGTCTGAGCTACCTCCTAGGATGTATCGCATCTCTATCCTAAATAAGACACCTCCATATAGAGGCAGAACCAAGGGTCTATTTAGAAATCCCAGCCCATCCAGGAGAAACACCCTTCCTGTAAATCCCCTGACACGAAGATGGTGCAGAAGTTGTAACTCAGACCAGCATTTAGATATGCTTCTGTTCTCCAGAAGACTTTCTCAAGTGATCACCCAAAGGATTGATGAAAACAGGTTGCCCAGTAACAGCACTCATTTTTTGTTTTTGACCTGCAGTTAAATCCACTCAAGGAAAGGTGATGTGTCTCACTGTATACCATAGCGCACTGAGCAGAAATCTTAAGACACTTCCTGAATTAAGATGCCTTTTCCCAAACCATTTCCTACTTGTTCTGCCTCCTGCTTAAGGCTCGCGTGGCTGAACAAAGGGATGCTGAGCAGCTGCCACCTCTCTGTCCCATTTGTGCATGCAGAGGATTCAGCATGAGCACACTGCAACCCCACGATTTCCATAGCAACACCAGGAGGGTTTATTAGCCACAGGTAGCACACACAAAGGGTTCTAACCCCTTCTACAAGCTTTTAAAGGAAAGCATCAAATAGGCTAATTATATAGTAAAATTCTTAGTAACAGCATAATTTTTTAAGGTATCACTTGAAAGAAGATATCTCTTCCAGGTGTAAATAGTACTGCTGTTCAGCTTGTCCCACTGTATTTTAAGACAGATCCCTAAGCAAAACTTTCTGCTTCTTATAAAAGTATTATTTTAATAATTGAGATGAATCATTAGGAAAACTACGACAGAAGTGACCACGTTATTCCATCCAGATAATCACTGTTTTTCTGTATATCTGCTACATAAAGCTGTAACACTGCTGAGAGAAATAGAGCAGCCATGGTGCTATTGCTCCCTCTACCGTAAATATTCATTATTTCTTATTGCAAGCGATACACTCCACGTCATTAAAAACAATTCAACTAATAAAAAAAATAATCATGTTTTCAGAATGATGGAACCAAACGACTGTGTTCCTGAGGAAGTGGAAAAAAGGTCCAATTAAATAAGATGCTTTTTTAAATCAAGTTATCTGTAGGTTTTAATTCTAGGTGTAGTCACAGATGAGCATTAGATGGAGAGTTGCATCCACCTAAGAAACAAACATACACATGAGCAAAGCTTTCTGCTGCTGATCACACTTTCTTCCAGTGGCAAAGGGTATGAAAGAGATGGAAAATAAGAGAAGTAATGGGTACACAGTGAGAGGTATTTTGCATTCTGAACAGCCTCCCATTGCAAACATCAGCACCAAAGAACTCAGAATTAATCAGGGAGACTGGAAAGCAAACAAGAAGGTGATTCATGAGGGGATTCACAGAGCTGAACTCTACGTGCATGGGAAAGCAGCTTGCTGAATAACACATAGCCCCCAGTACCAGAACACCTTATTTCCCAGCCTAGGAATGAACTCGTGCTCCTTGCTGCAGTGCCAGGCTTACACAGAAAGTCTTCAACAAACTCTGATCCTCTGGCAAAGACGACAGAGGCTGAATGTAACTTCATCCAAACCATCTAAAAATAGATCGCTACCGAGCAGCAGATGAGAGAGGAGTTGCTTCAGCACCAAATTGCCAAAGTGCCTTCCTCAGAGGCTTTATTCCTTAACAAGTAGAGATTTGTAATCTTAAAAAAATCCCTCTTCCATCTTTTCTGCAGCATTATGGTGACAGAGAAGGAGAATGTAGCTGCCCAATTTTTACTGCAAAGTTCCTGCTGGGAGGCAATTTGAAATGACTTCCCTCTCTCTTGGTCTCTTCTGAGCCTCACAGACCCAGCAGCACAGGCACCTGGCGGGCAGCAGCTCAGGTAGGGGCACCCAGATGTACTGAGTGCTCCCACATCTCCACACTTCCTGGGTTTTTCTGGTGAGTAACTTGAGAGTTAATTGCCCTTTTATCCTTTCTCCAAAATATTTCTTTACAGGAAGGAATGAGATGCTTTCATTTTCTACTAGTTTTAATTATACAGGATAAAGTTCCCTCCCCTATTTGTTTTAACACGCTCCTCACTCTTCACTCTGGACAAAGCTCCTCTTCTTGTTTTAAGATCTACTGAAAGCAACAGAAAAATCCTCACCAATTTCAGTGAGCTAAGGATTAGATCGCTGTGCTCTGCAGCCTTTAAGGATCTGAAATTGTGACAGTATTTAACATACAGATTTTTTTCTTCTTTTGTGCAAGAAAGCACACATCAGGCGCTTTGGCAAGCGTGTTTCAATCGTCTTATTCACACCACGCTCTGCTGCTCAAGGAAGCATATGGCTCATTGTGTTTGAAGTCCCATAAATCTGCATTAGTTTAAAATATATGAATGTGAATCATTAGCCTAAGACTTCAGAGCTAGTAAAAGAGCGCACAAGTTAAATATCCCTTCCAAGCTTTTCTGAATGCAAATATGAAACACCATAGCTGCATATTTAAAGTACACCACTGACCACTCTCCAAGCAACTTTTTTTTCCAGGGATAAAGACTTCTTTTGAAGTTTAATTTTTATTACTCTTTTTTTTTTTTAAAAAAAAAAACATCCCAGACAAATAGCTTGTGAAGATTAGACCCACAAAATAACAGCATCATCACTTGAATCTAATTAAAACCATTTGTCAGAAACATATTTTAAAATTCAATGAGACCTGTATAGCCAGCCTGGAGTTCCAACTATAATTATCCCACCCTGGGTATAATTAGAATCAGGGGATTAATGAGCGTAGACAATTATATTTTTTTCCCCTCCACATGGGTTTTTCATTTCAGGCAAAGGAAGAATTACATCATTGAGGAAGAAGGTAAAAAGTAAAATAAAAAGAAGAGCTGTGTGTTTCAGACCACACTGAAGTGAGAAGCATCCACAGACAATAAACTGGGTTTTTTGTGTATGAAAGACTTGGTAAAGTTTGGAAATACTCCAAAAACTGTTACTTCTAAACTATCAGAGAGATTTAGGACTCAGGTGTGCTTGTTTTTTTTTTTTTAAGCAAGGATTATTGTGTTAAATTAGCCATGAAATTTTAGATGTTTAACAACCAACTGAATTAACAACAGCCATTGCAAGTAAAAGGAAAGCATTAAAATACAAGGAGGAAAGAAAAAAAATCTTTTTCATGCATCTTCTTTCAATTTTGGTTATCCTTTAAATAAAGGGAAAAAATGAAAGAGATGTAATGCTGAGGCGCTTTTCCATTGCCTTAATGCTCCTTGTGCCTTAGACTTTTAGGAAAACCTTGCAGCTGTTCCAGCCCTTGCTCTATAGTTGGTCACAAGGAACAGAGCAGCTGGAGAAAAGAGAGATCTTAGTAAATCTCTCTCTCACACCTATATTTTACCAACTCACTGGACATTTCACCAGTGGCAGGTTAAAGGTGGACGGGCAACAGGCTGTAACACATCAGAGATAATGAGCACAACTAAATAGGATAGAAGGCAAAGATCTTATCACAAAACAAACACCAACAACAACCCCACTGCCACCAAACACCACGTGTAAGGTCTGTAAAAACAAGGAGCATCTTCTACTAGTTCAGCAGATGTAACTGGGAAAAAACCAAGTGCATAAACCCTCATACCTTCAGGTTCCTGCAAGACTTTTCCCTAAAAAGAGGTTGATGCTCCACAAAATATGTCTGTTTTCCCAGTGATACTATCTGACGTAAGAGAAAAATCAGTGCCTTTTGCTACACTATTTGCCTTGCTTACACCTGAGCAGAGATCATCACAGCTACAACCTTGCTACTGCTATGGCAAAACTGAATTTTGCATTTGTTGTTTGCTTAGCAGCAGGTTGGCAGGCACCAGCACTGGCAGGTTTTCATGACTCAGAAATAGTTCTCAAATAATCCTTTAAAATTTCCAGACACAAAGAAGTCTCTGGTGTTAAGGAAAAAGACCTTCATGTCAGGCACGTGTCTAGAGCTTAGGACTCTGACTTAGTCATCACAATTGCTACTGTAATTCCCAGGTGCTATGACTTAGCATGACTTCAGACCCCTACCCCTAACCTGATCTAAAGCATGCCTTCTCACTAGCTTTTCACAGACTCTTGGTACAGCTGAAGTTCACTGATTTGGTCAGTACAGAATTTCTCTCTCCTTGGCATCAACCAACTTGCTGCACTTGCCTTTCCCCCGAGAAGATACTCCTTTGCAGGCTCGATAAAGGCTGAGCCCACATTACACAGTATGGATATGCAGATTCCTTTTACTCTGTTATCTTTCCACCATATAGATAATTATGATGCTTACATGGTGTGGGCAGAGACATTTTGCCTCTACAACAAATGCTTCCATTTGGTGTAAGAAACCCAACCACTCTTTGCCAGGAGAGGTTAAAAAAAAAAAAAAAAAAGGCAGGCTGGCTGGCTGCAACTAGTTAACTATTCCAAACAACAGCAGCTTTTTTTTTTTTTTAATTCCATCAACAGTAGCTTCTTTCATTTTTCACTGCCAAGCTATTTTGTCCCATGGTCATTATGGTGTTATTTGTACAGAGAGGGGTTTTATGAAAGTAAAAGACACTGCTCCCACTGCCAGTACCAGCAGGTGATGAGAGGAGTGCATCCCAGGTCTGAAATAAAGCCTTACAAAGACCCTGATTTCATTTCATCTTGTTCAGGTAAAGGTAGCAATGCACACTTTCTGGACTGAAAGGATTGAATTACCAATACTAGAGCTGGTAATGATTTCAATTACAATTCTCTTCAAGGTCATGAAAAGCTATGGTTTTATTTTCACTACAAAGTTTACAGTCGTGTTGCATTTCTTCTTGCTTATCTAAAAGAAGCTCCAGAGACTCCCTGAATCTTAATTATATTAAGGTTACATTATAAGAATGAAGTCATTTTAATTTGATAATTTACAATGCCACTTAGTGAAATGAGCCCCGTGGTTAGTTTGGGAAATACGCATTTTAACCCCATCTTCTTCAATGGACAGACAAGAATTCGCTACTTGTGTAAGAAAGACTATCGCTCAAACCCAGAGTTTTCTTCCATCCTTGTCCACTCAGCTGCTGGTAGAGGGACACAAGTTCAGGACAGCTTCACCATCTCAGAATCACTCCCTCCAGTCACAGTTACTGCAAGCTTGCTGTCTGCCCAGAGATGTAGCTTACCACTATGCCAATATTTCACCTTTTTCTAGGAAGTCCCATCCTCCAAAGCCTGAGCAGCAACTGAGCAATATTCCTTGAGGGCAGATGCAGAACTCCTCAAATCACTATCCAGTGTATATGACATTTCAACAAGTTATTTGATAATTAACAGGAGGGCAAAAATTAACACCTTGCAAATGCAGTGACTGCAGAACATTTCTTTGAGAACCTCTTCCCTTCACCAGCAGGACAGAGCAAGAAAGTCTTGTCTTAACTGCAGAACTCCAGTTTGGACAATGAGCAAGAAAGAACCACACTGAGCAAAATGTGGGAAACAAGGGAAACCTAAACCTCAGAAGAACAATAGAGGAAATGCAACATCGTTGCTTCCACGGTTCTCATTCCTGATTGGTGGCTGAACCGGTGTAAAGAGGGACATAATTACAAAGACTGACGTATTCTAAAGCAGGAAAGTGACAACACACAGCCTACATACTGGCTGTCATGTAAAGTACACAGAGCCAGTGAATAAGGTAGCAGACTTAAGCCCTAATCACAAGAAGATGACAGCACCAAAGTCACTGAGGGCTGTAAGTGACAGTCCTATAGAGCACTTCTATGGGACTGCCAGAGGAGCCACATGATTCTAAGTGAAGAAACAGGCTGCCAAAGCAGAGTTAACCAGCACTATCTCTGAAACCTCAAGGAATCCACTATATGAAGTACCTTCTACCAACCCCCTCGAAATCTCCCAGGGAAATCCTCACTAATACTCTCCAGCTACTGCTCCCAGGCAGAAGGCAGCCAGGAGCCTTGGCTCTGTTGTGCTCAGCCTCAGCTGGCACATGCCCACCTCTACCTATTACAAGAGCTTCCTACAGCAATACCCCACAGTCACCCCACCCCACAATAACCCACTATAACATGTGCCAAGCTTCCATGTACTTTTTTCCTAATGCCATTTAATTCATTTTGAAGTTGTTGTACATCCATGCATCGACACAGTAGATCCCTACATTTGCGTCAAACACATGGTAAGCAGAGCTGAGCACATAAAGGGGTCAAAAGAAGAAAATTAACAAGCTCTTTGCCATGCAAGGGTGTTTTTTGCCTTTCTGGAAATGAATATCATTAATTTTTTTTTGCCTGCTTATTCTTTTTGAGATATTGAATAACCTGTAGTGTTTTTGATTTGTGTGATATTGCTCTCTTTGCCTTCCTTTGCGCTGCATGCACACACGCAAGTCTTCTACGAAGAACTCTGCTGAAGTGCTCACCAGTTAAAAACTGCTAGAGTAACCTCTGGTGGGATGCATCACCTCCTGCACTTAAAAGTCCTCTTGCTTTGCTGCCCGTATTTACCATTAGAATAGCATGAAGGTTCTTAACAATAAAAGGAGTCAGACTATTATTTCCATCTCCTTTGCAGAATGCATGATTCTCCATCAGCGTTCTCCACCTGAATCAGTTTCCTTTTAGGTATCTCTGGGTTTTCCCCGAAGCACACATTGCTGACATTTCATTGCACAGGGCTATGTTCAAAACTGAGTCACACCCTTAGAAGAAAGTGGAAATGCTGATGGATCCACTTTGAAAATTTAACAATAACACTGACTTTTTTCACGTGACCTCTGAGGCCTTTCTGCAGATCACATGCCAGATAGATTATTCCATCCAATTTTTAATATCTAGGGACTGAGGCCTATTTCAGTGTTTCTCCACTAATACATCATCCCTTACCTATTTCCCCTGTTAGCAGACAAAACACTGGGTGGGAGGTAGAGGGGTTAACTGGAGGTCTGCTGCCATTCACATTAATGGCACTAAAACTGCAATTATTAATGCTGTTGTCCAGTCTATTGAAAGCATGCTGGGTCTCAACAGTAATTTTGATTTAGTGAACAGAGATTATTTAAAAAAAAAAAACACATTTCCTCTCTTGGTACCCTCTTTTTTTCTGCAGAGAAACCACTGTGTCTATGCATAGTTTTTCTGGATTTCTTAATTTCATCACAGAAATTAAAGGGAGAAGAAGCGCAGTCTGTTCTGCTATGTTCTTGGCTTGGACCAAATCGAACAGGTAATAAAAACCTTGGCATTTGTTGAGACAAAATGGGGAAAAAAATCAGAGGAATGTCAGAGTAAAGAATGCAGAAATACTTGCAGAAGTTATTATTAAAGTAGAAAAATTAGCATGAGAAAGCTTGCGTGGAAAGTAATTTTGCTTATCACATTCAGCATAAATGTCCAAGAAAGTTAGGAAATTACACACTCCACTGTAGGATCCCATGTGAAGAACCCAAATTCCTCCGCTAGCTACAGAGTAAGACTGAAACAAAAACCAACACAGAGAAAACTAGTCAAAAAATCAAAAAAATTGCTGATTCTCTCTAATTCCTTCCCAATTACATTAAAATCACAAGCTGGCCTTTGCTACCCAGCTGAAGTCCTTAAAAGCAGGATCACTCTTACCAGAACTGCTCGCATATTTCTTGATTTGTGACTTAGTGGTTCAAAAGAAACGTGCCTAAAGACTGCATTTTAGACAAAAAGGGGTCCAGCAGAGCAGTAGTCAAAGAATGTTAACCCAAACAGCTGTGCTAATTGCTTCAACCAGCTTTCTGAAGAGCCTCGAACACAATGTTGAAAGAAAGCATATTCTCTTTGCATCACTGTGAAAGGATTTCCAGCACCTCTCACAGAAGAGCTGAAGCCAAAGCTCTTATTGTTTTTATGCTTTCACTGTCACCACCTCGATATAAGTGACAGCATAATCCTCCATTTAGCAGCCACTTTTCTTTGCTCTTCTCTGCTGTTTCCTCCACAAGTTCTGTTTTACTATCATTTTTTGATTTAGTTCCTTTTAGTTTCCAACTGTGCACCATTAAAACTCCTCAATTCCAGTATTCTCCCTAGATGCTGAAGATTATATTCTTTCTTCTAGTACTTGGCTTCCTACCCTTTGATCCCTTTTTTGCCTTCCTAGTAAGCCATCTGACCCTCTCATACTTTCTCCACCTCCTTTTCCCTCATTCACCTCCTCCTCTTCTTTCTTAACTGCTTTCATCTTCGTGCTCTGGGT
This sequence comes from Numida meleagris, assembly GCF_002078875.1. Taxonomy (NCBI): domain Eukaryota; kingdom Metazoa; phylum Chordata; class Aves; order Galliformes; family Numididae; genus Numida; species Numida meleagris. The sequence continues at coordinate 61,753,712 of NC_034413.1, read as the reverse complement.
TCCCAGTTTCTCTTCTCCTCGGCTGAAAATGTACATTTTTTCCTAGAGCCTGATAATGCCTACAAGTCAAACACATCATCTTTAATCTTATTTTCTGATTTTAGGAATGGATTCTATTTAAATTGGGTTTTCCACTTCACAGTACACTGACACAGCATTATCAGAGCTTGAGTTACATGGTAAAGGATTGAAGGAATTATAAACCCAAGCAAAATACTTCAGATATTTTGCAGTGGTCTCAGTCCTTTAGCAATACAAAAAATAAATAAATATTAAAACAGACCAAAACAGAATGTCTGTGTCAGTTGGTAGGGTGGGGACTGATGAAGCTGCACAAGAGGGTAAGACTTCAGGAATTCAATGCTTGCCAATGGCCTTTCTTACACCGCCCGTGCATGGGTGAGATGTGTTCAGCTCACAGGTTTAGTGGTGCAGGCTGCCCAAACAGCTTGGTCCAATCCCACGGAGGAACAAAACGGTAGAAGAGGAATTTACCTTGCCCACATTTATTTTCAAACTTCTGAGTGGGATAGAAAAAAAAGCAGCTGAAAACTTTTCCTACAGCAGACTAGATTCTCAAAGCTTGTGTTCCCCTCAATCTACTGGTAACAAGATTTACCAAACTATCCCCCCGGCCATGAAGTTCCAGTTCTCCCAGTTAAAACACAAGAAATTACGATTAGAACAGGTAAATTGGCATTACCAAAGCCACAGTACAGAGAGAAGAAAATCTCTAAGGACTTTAGCAAAGAAAACATGCTTGTACCCATCTACCCTGCATCAATTTTACCCGTTTAACTTCCTCTAGCTCACTGGAACTGCACGTAGACAGCTGCCTGTGCAAGATGACTGGCTTAGCACTGTACTTTGCAGATGGTCTCAAGATGCTCACTGCAGCAAGTTCTCTGCACAAAGCAGTGCCCAAACCCTTGTCACAAACTCTTTCTCAGGATGTTGACTGCACTCGTGGACATCACAAAGCTTACACGAAGGCTTAGACATACATGAGAAACATTTTTTTTGTATCCATCGAGCAACAAGCCCCTCTAAGGTAATTGCAGCAGCACCTCTAGCCTGCTGAGAAGCCCTGGGGAAGTAACCCCAGAAAATCCCAATTGCTGGGCTATGTCATGGCACAGCCTCAGTTAGCTTGCATCCTCCACATCCCTCACTGTCTGAGCCACTCTCCGAGCTCCCCCTTCACACACTTTCTGGCTCACGCTCAGTGAGCGAAGTCAAGACACTGGTCTCAGAAAGATTATGTGCTCAGCAACATTTAAGACAGCCTATTTTTTTAATGGGGTGGAAGTTCTTCTGGCTATTTTTTGTTATTGAATTACTAATACGAATCTGCTTGCTGTAAAATCCAGTGTCAACAGCAGCTTGGAAGCATGACACAATCACCCTTAAGATGCATGACTGAATCACCATACCAGAGTAATTCTTCATGTTTGCACTTAACCTGGAGAAACCACGGGAGAAACCCTGTGAGGGAGAACACAGATGGATGTCTGAGTTCTGCTCATAACGCTGAGGCTTGCTCTGCCGTGCTTGCTGAGCTTCTAGTACCAGAGACCAACAGCCCCTTGGCACTACTGTAATGCTGCCAGTAAATAACTTCTTAACAGGAACTGCGGCAGGAGGAAGAGGGCTGGGGGGCAACCAGAACAAATGCGTGCAGGCTGACACCACAAGGGCACACAGCTGATTCTGAAGACATTTTCACAAGCCGCAGCTCAGCGTACAGCCATAATCCAGCCAGTCACTTAAGTGCGTATGCAGGCTCCACAGCACTCAGTTTGGGCTCCTACACCTCCCACACACGTGCCAAGTAGCCTGAGACTACAGTTTTTACAGATTTTAGAGTGTAAGTCTCTGTGGAATTTCTGAAGGAGGGTGTTATACAAACCACACATCGCTGCTCGGTGGACTCAACACGCAGACCCTTCTGTGGCAAAACATTCCAGTGGGTTGTTCTGCCCTTTGCTGCACCCAGGAACAATTGAGCAAGTAAAAGGAAAATGAGGACATTAGTCTCCTCCCTAACACAGAGAGATACAGACAGGAGCGCGAGGGCTCCGCAAAGGGCAGGAGATGGGAGAAACTGAAATGCAGTGAGCAGCTGTGGGTACAAGGTGGGTGAACAAAACTGGCATGAAAATGCAAAATGTCATGTTTTATCCACAGCTCATCCACTGAATCTTTGTCCTCCAGCTCCTGATGACCTTCATGTTTCCCTCCCCGGCTTGCAGAGCCAGGTTCAGGAAGGAGACGTGTGGTTGCACACCAGCATGGTACAGGTGTGTTGTGCCTTCACCTGGTTGTTGCTTTGTAGTCCCCACAGTGTCAAGGCGACATAAGAAAAAAAGCTGTATTTGATGATACAGACAACTAGGAAATAAAACATCTGAGGCCTGAAGGAGACAACTTCGTGAATTTCTCTGCATTTGCACTGGCAGACTAGACAGCAAAAATCAAGATCAAGTAAGGAATTTACACTAAATAATTGATTTAGACCTCCCAGGCTTGTTGAAACATATATCCTTGGGATGAAGTTAGTAACAACTGAGTGCTAAATGTATTCTGCATTCAAATGCCTCCACCTACCTACACATCTCACCCTGCTAAGGTCTGAGAGCAGACAATATATGCAAGGATACGTATTCAAGGCTACTATTTCCCCTAGTTACGGCTACAAATAGGGAAACAATAACATTCCCGTCCTCCCCTCTCTACTTCAGGGAGATGGAAGTCTGAAAGCAGCAAGCTCCCCTTTGTTGTCTCTTGCAAGTTGTTCGCTCTTTCTTGAAGATAAAACAGGATGCAAAACCAGCATACCTCTACTGCCCAGGCAGTTTGTTTTATTTCTGTCAAGTGTTTCCAGTGCTCCATGATGGAGCGATCAGCTCACCTTACCAGCACGTGGATTAAAAATGGGTAGACAACTAGGAGCAGACTGGAGGAGGAAGGAACACTAAGCAGTGTCCTCCTAACGCCAGCAGCATGCTTGCATATCCTCAGCAACCTGCAGCCTGCTTACTTCCCTTGGCAGTGTCTACCATGCAACAGCACACTTCGTAGGAGACCATTCCCTTGCACACCTTGTCACACTCACTGCTGTTAAGCTTTTGTTCATATCAACACTATTGTGCTATGTTAAATCAAGGCTTCATGTTTCTATGTGGGTTAATTTAATTCATTCTTATTTAATAAGGTTTACAAACTATTCCACATAACAATAAATTATCAAAAAGAAGAAAATAGATTAATAATAAAAAACATACGGATTATTTGATCAAGCCCCAGTAAAACTTTTTAACTGAATATTCTCAAGAAACGTCTCTGTTTGCACTTTAGCAGATTAATTTGTTCTCCATAAGCAGCTCAGCTTTGTTTTTACTCTTAGCAACTTACAAAAAAAAGAAACAAAATTACTGTGCCCGTATTCCATTGCATTTGCATCCTCTGAGCATTGAAAAAAAAATGCTATTAAGCTCCCGTGATAGTTTGTCCAATACTTACAGACTGTTGCTTTCTTTTTTTCTTTCACCCTGGTACAATGCTGTACAAAATGCCTAAAAAGGAAAACAGAATGAAAAGTGATGTTTTTGACAAGATACTCTGTCTTATTACAGCACATTTAAAATTTAAAGTTACCTACCTGTTAAAATCAGCTTAGACAATTATTTTTCAGCTTACTATTATGTGCATCTAGGCATAAATGAATTTGTATATGCAGCCAACATGAATATTTTCAGATGACACTCAAAGGATTTCTGAGAAGGCATGGAAGCCCAGCAATAGCTGTTCATTTCCCAGATGCCACATGGAGTCTCCAAAGAAGATAATTTAATCTTCTGGCTCTAATTGATACCAAGCTCCTATGCCATCATCAGCGATGTGCAATAGAAGCAATGTCATCACCAACCTGAGTACAAAGTTCCCTTGTATATCCTGCCCATGGTTTACAAACATTACACCCTGTTGGTGTAACACTCCTCTTTTCCCATAAAGGACCCCAAGGAAGCCCTGACATGAACAACTTTGCAGAATTTCACTTTTCTGTTCCTCCCACAGGTTTTCCTCCAAGGCAGCATGGTCCAGCCCTTAGTAATTAAGCTGCCCATTCTCTTCCCATCACTTTCAAGTACAAAAGCTTATTCTGCCATCAGTAGGAAAGGGAAAGCGATATTATTAGTGCTAATTGGTTAGTAACAAATCTCTCTGGGATATGTAAAGCCTAATCACAACTTGAAACAGTTAGATACGTGAACACTTATCTGAACATGAGAACTCAGCAAGAATCCTCAACAAGCAGCTCAGCACAGACCTCAGCTAGCCAAGCTCATATAACACAATAGAAAACACAGCAATGACTGCAGAGCAGCAAGGTCCTGGTGTGGAGCAAGCGAGGACTTGCTCAAATGCAACAGGCACAGAAACAAAGGAAAGAATCCGCTTACCTCCAGAAGGCCTCAGATACAAAGGGATCTCCAACAAGATCCCCATGCCTCCAATGCCAGCCCTTAAATGAGGTCTGGGAAGGGGTGGATCCTGGCTCCACCCCCTCCAGTCACTCAGGAGCATTGCATACACCTCATACATACTGGTTCAAGCCATAACTTAGCACTTCCGCTACAGCTTGAATACCCAGGATGGTTTGGTGAATCACAATTTAGCAACATTATCTAGTTTCAGACATCTGTGAGGATAAAGAACTGCTTGTATATTTAAATCATTTCACTTCAATAAGCAGCAGGCTATCTGTCCTGCACTTTTTGGCCTGCCACGTTTTGGCCGCTTTTATGCCAAAACGAGATTTCAAACAAAAGCACAAAGAAGGGAGAAAAAAATCATATACATAAATAAAATAACTATTTCTATTTAATTCGTAGACTAAAGTTCTGTATGGAAGTATTGCCAGCTTCTGCTAGAAGTTATTTAGGATACACCCCTGGATAAACTTCACTGTAACCTGCATAAAGCACAGTTCCTGTCACTTGAAACTAAGGCAACAGTCTCCCATAAACCTGAAGGACAGCTACAGGAATGATAACATTCTGATGCAAAAGCTTTTGAGCTTTTATCTCGCAATAATTACAAAAATGCATAATACTCCCTGTCTCATATTAGTACATTGTTATTACTTACATCACTCCTTTGACAAAGATAGAAACTAAACCAGAGATCTGACAATATATTTCTGTCTGTCACGTTAAAGAATCCGAGAATTGTTTGAGTAGAAAGAGACCCTGGAAGGTCATCTCCACTGTACTGAGAACAAAGCTAGAAATAAAGCTGTGGATAAGCAATAGCTGTAGAACCTAAGAGAAGGAACGGGAGAAAATAAAGCATTGTGACATTTCTGAAGCCAATCCACTGCAGCAACAACCCTAAACTGGGATAACCAAGCACTATACCACATGCAGTATATTTAATGTTTCTTACAAAGTCTTCTGACAAAACTTAGCTATCATAATAAGGTGTTAACACTGACTCAAAATGAAAATTGAAATCTGTGTTACTGATTACTTTGCTGATGCAAAGAAGAAAGGGAAAGTACTTCACGTGAGAGGCGAGTAGAATTAGCTATATGTGGGCAGATTAAAGGGCACAGATTCTAACGCAAAGACCCAGGAGATAAAATGTAGATTAAAAATTCTCTTAACACTTTAACAAATTTGGCTAATCTTGTGGAGAAATGACTGCCATTCAGACAGGGAATGCTAAAGGTTTTAGACAGGGATCAGCAGCAATTTATATAACTCAAGGAACAACTGAGTAGCTCATAATGTTGCAGGAAAAGTTTTGAGGACTACTGAGAAACACAAGTTCTACATCAGTTAAAAACACTGTGCTGTTGCAAAAGAGAAAAGCATTGTACTGGGAAGTATAAACAGAGATCTCATTTATAGCCAACTGATGTGACCCTTCTGCTATTTTTAGGATTGGTAAGGTCTCTGCTGATGTGTTTTGTCCAGTTTTGGGCATCATATTTCAAGAAAAATCAACTGAAGACTTTAGATGAGAGTGACCGAAATTTTATGAAACACAACACACAAGGCAGGTCCAAGGTCAAGCCAAGAAGTCAGTCAGCAGACTGGGGTCGAGAGAGCATGGCCAAGCAGGGCAAGGTCCTGGTGGAGCTGGAGACCAACATGCAATGGCATTGCTGGGATGGCGCTCCAGGCTAAGCTGAGAAGGGTCTTCTTGGCCTCTGGGATGGCCAGGGAGGCTCAGGCCACCAGGCTGTGGCAGGTACAACATCACATGCAAACGATGGACTTCTTCAAGAGAAGCTTATTCTAACTGCTGTCAGAAAGTACAAGGGCACCACAGATCCAGACTCAGTGCAGAAGGAGCGACCTCAGCTTGCCTTCTTTATTTTGACATCTTAAGGTTGATGTCATAGGTCTTAATTATTTTACACCTCTTGTGGCCTATGGTGATATTCTTCCAGTAAACCACACATCAGGAAGAAGTGCCTTGATCAGAATGGAAAACGTCACACCAGAGATCTTAAACGTCCTGCATCAAAGAGCAGGAAATATCTTCCCTACTCCTGAGTGACATATATATGAGAGATTAGCAATTTATATCCATAGGCTTTCAATTATATTTATTATTCCATCAATATTGTTCCAATGACTACATTTTCAGTTTAGATAATCTTATTTCACCTTTATGTCTATATTCTATGCAGTTAATATAAATATAGGGGGAATGGTGAATACGATTGAATTACCTGTTTCTGTATAGTTGAAAGTAGATTATTTCTTCAGCTGTGCTTCCTTTGGCCCTGAAGAATGACAGTTTTCATACTCTGATCACTTGCTCACCAAAATCATACCACTGCAGCCAAAGAAATACTATGCATGAATAAATGCCTACTAACAGGTTTAAAATTATACTTCGGCCACACGTCTATGAAATCAACACCTTTCCAGATGTTCCAGAAGGCATCTTTTCCTGTACTCACACTGTTAATTTTACCTATGTTTTTATAACTTTGATAATCACTACGTGCTCCCATTTTCCCCCATTTTCCTTACGGAACACTTTTGCTATAATCTTTCTTAACTGTACTCACCTGTGTGCTTCAGGCATCCAGTCAATCTCTGATATCACCAATGCTTCCTATGTATCCAGCTCCTAATCAGCACAGCACACTAGAAAACAAAACAAAACGCCAAGGTCAAGTCCAGTTCAAGTATTTGGGCCTAATTTTGGATTACACAAAATGTTTACCTCCCAGAAGACTTATTTGCAAGTATAATGAATATTGGACTGTTTAAACTGAAGAAACTAATTGGCAGGAGTTTTTAGCCCTGGTGTGTAATCTAATGGGAGTGGTAAAGTTGTTCATACTTCTACACTGACCTAGATGAAGATGCTGTATTGTGATTTCTGAGCTAATGTTAGTGCTGAAATAGAAGACTTGGTAATCAGGAGTTTTGAGAATGTCATTGACTAACCCAGGCATTGTTTCTTGTCAGAAGGAAATATTTCTTTTTAACAATGGGGGAATTAACTGTACTCTTTCAGCAGTCAATGGAGCCAGTATATGCGTAGTCTCATCTTTTTCCTCTCCAGACAATTCACAGCAGATTAAACACTGGGGAACGCAGGTGGAGAGTCACTGACAGAAGGTGTAGCCTCACCTAATGACTTGCTAAAGGTGATTCTGCAGCACTCTGCTTAGCTTTGAGGAGAAGCCCAGAAGAGTTCCTTTGCTTCCAGCATCACTCAGCAACTGGTGAGAAATATCCTGGCTCTGTCTTGCGATTCCTTATTCACTCTGATTTTGTAGTTAATTAAATGACCGGAGCAAACTTCTTGTGTCACAGCAAACAGGTCAGCATCTTTTCACCACTACCTCATGTTCAGACAACGTCTATCGAAGAAAACCGAGAATACGAGGGAAATGTGGTACCCTATGCTTTCAGTTCATGCGTTCCTGACTAAGAAAACCAAGCAGCAGGTAGTGGTTTTGCATCTAATGGCAACAGATGTTCTGCACGGGAAGAAGATTGGCATCTACAGGCAGAAACGCCTGTAAATACACGTTTTGACAGAGTCAGTGAAACGTCAGGGGAGCTGTCCCGCCGTTACTGCAAGCGAACTGGGCGCAGATCGCTCGGAGGCGCCATTCCCTGCTCGCGTGGCGCCACCTGGCGGCGGGCACGAGCCATGCAGCCGAGCTCGTGCCCCGCGCGGCCCGCGGTGTGCCCGGGCTGCTGGTCATTGCAAAGGCACCGCCACACAGGATACGGCTCTCGGGTTATTCTAAAACCTGCTTTGAAATCGTACCACGCTTGCAGTCTCAATAACGCCCTGCTTATGCTTCTCATCACATTTATGTCGAAGTACAGAATTCTCTACTGAGCTCCTGCTTTCGCTAACAGCGCTTTTGCTGCGATCGAGACAGCTCTTACAACACTGAGAACCAAGATGCTCTTTTTCAGCAGAGTACGTTCTTAGCAACGCAATCACTGTCATCGATGTCCCCGTTGTGGTTTGTAATACCCTTCATTGCTCATGTTCAGTGAGAGATCACCTCAAAAAACAGAAAACCACTGTTTCTGGCGCTGCTTTGGTAGTCGCTACGTGTCTTTTGGAGCTCTTTTAATCTTTCTTCAGATTTCTAAGGAGGCTTCGCGCCAGCTAAGAGCAAAGGACTGGCAGCTCTAGCCTGCAGGCTGTCCCTTTGGCTTGCGAGTAGCCCGCTTACCTTGGGGCTCGCAGGACACGGGCTGCGGGCAGGGCAGCTTAATGACCCGCCCTTTGCAAAGCCGTTCCCTCAGGGCGGGCTGCACACCCGCAAGCCCCTTTCTCCGCGTGTTTTGTGAGTCCAGAGCCTCTGCCCCCCGCAAGACCCGCTGCTCAGGGCTGCCTACAGGCGCAGACATCGCGCTGGGAGCGGGCTGGAACGGGCAGCGGGCTGTGCTAGGCGCTTTCTCTCAGCGAGCAGAGGCGCGAGCAGAGGCGCGAGCAGAGGCGTGAGCGCGCTGAGCAGGGCGGAGCCCCGAGGCGGGGGGAGAACGCAGCACCGCCTCGCCTGTGTCCCCATCTCTCCTCCGATTGGCTCCTCACCTCCCTCCCTCCTCTAATCTCCTCCCTCCACCCATCCCCTCCTTCCCGCTCCCCCTGCCGCCGGCGCGCAGCGAAACACGGCCCGGAGGGGCGGGGCGTCCGTTAACCCCGTCCCTTCCCAGCGGCCGTCGGCCGGGCGGGCAGCGGATTGGCGGGGGGCGCTGTGCGTGTGGCTGTAGCTCCTCCCCCGCGGCGGCGCGGCCCAGGGCCGCAGCCATGGCCATGGGCAGGGCGGGCGCCGCGCGGCCCGGCAAGGTGCGTGCGGGACGGCGGGCAGCGCGGGTTTGGGGCCCGTGTGTGTGTGTGTGTGTGTGTGTGTGTGTGTGTGTGTGTGTGTGTGTGTGTGTGT